>NW_027250889.1:37500-89207 GCF_044704955.1 Pristiophorus japonicus | reverse complement strand
CTCTTCTCTCTCTCTCTCTCTCTCTCTCCTTCCAATGTTGACTGTTTCTGCGTGGGTGCTGAATTTGAAGGGTCCGAGTGTGCGCGATATCTGAATGTTTGAACCTGGGCCAACCATAGGCCGGACTGCGAGGTCTCCGGCCTGACCGGGCCATTGGCTGCCTTCCTTTCACCCAGTGATTCCCAGCAGGGTGAGATGGGCAGAACGCTCGCTGTGTAAATCCAGCACCCCCACCTCACATGGTCCCAGAGCAAACCCTTTCCATCGAATTCCATCAAACCCTTCCAATCATCTTAAATGCCTCAATTAGATTACTTCGTAATCTTGAATTAGGAGAGAGGTTCAGGGAGGGAGTTCCAGAGCTTGGGGCCCAGGCAACAGAAGGCACGGCCACCGATGGTGGAGCGATTATAATCAGGGATGGTCAGGAGGGCAGAATTGGAGGAGTGCAGAGATCTCGGGACTGGAGGAGATTACAGAGATAGGGAGGGGTGTAGGGGCTAGAGGGGGTTACAGAGATAGGGAGGGGTGTAGGGGCTGGAGGAGGTTAGAGATAAGGAGGGGTGTAGGGGCTGGAGGGGGTTACAGAGATAGGGAGGGGGTAGGGGCTGGAGGAAGTTACAGAGATAGGGTGGGGGCTGGAGGAGGTTACAGAGATAGGGAGGGGTGTAGGGGCTGGAGGGGGTTACAGAGATAGGGAGGGGTGTAGGGGCTGGAGGGGGTTACAGAGATAGGGAGGGGTGTAGGGACTGGAAGAGGTTACAGAGATAGGGAGGGCTGGAGGGGGTTACAGAGATAGGGAGGGGTGTAGGGGCTGGAGGTTACAGAGATAGGGAGGGGTGTAGGGGCTGGAGGGGGTTAGAGATAGGGAGAGGTGTAGGGGGCTGGAGGGATGTAGGGCTGGAGGAGGTTACTGAGATAGGGAGGCGTGTAGGGGCTGGAGGGGGTTACTGAGATAGGGAGGGGTGTAGGGCCTGGAGGGGGTTACAGAGATAGGGAGGGGTCTAGGGACTGGAGGAGGTTACAGAGATAGGGAGGGGTGTAGGAGCTGGAGGTTACAGAGATGGGGAGGGGTACCTTCCTGAGGTGCACTGTCTCGAACTGGAAGCAACATCCCAGAGGGGATCGGACCAGAGATCTGTACAGCTGCAGTATAACTTCCATCCCTTTTGTCATCCTTGTTTGCAAATCCCTCGCCCCTCCCTATCTCTGTAACCCCCTCCAGCCCCACAACCCCCCGAGATATCTGCACTCCTCTAATTCTGCCCTCCTGACCATCCCTGATTATAATCGCTCCACCATCGGTGGCCGTGCCTTCTGTTGCCGGGGCCCCAAGCTCTGGAACTCCCTCCCTAAACCTCTCCGCCTCTCTACACCTCTCTCCTCCTTCAAGACGCTCCTGAAAACCCACCTCTCTGACCAAGCCTGTGCTAATTTCTCCGAATGTGGCTCGGAGTCACATTTTTAACTGGTTACGCTCCTTTAAGCGCCTTGGAACGTTTCACCACGTGAAAGGCGGTATGTAAATGCAGGTGGTTGTTTTTGTTGTTGTTCCAGCCCTCTTGAGCTAAAGGTCAACACCCCGATTAGCCTGCCTTGTTGTGTGGCTTGACTGCTCTCCTCACGTGCAGCGCTCCAACTCTGTCCCTCCACAGTTCCGACTTTCTCGCCCATTTCTACAATATGTTTTTTTGGGGTCCGAAGCAAATGATGTCACACTTTCCCCATATTGAACTGCAGCTGTCACAGCTTTGCCCAATCAATCGATGGCCTTTTCCAGCTTTCCGCTCCCAGCTACACTACTCACTGCCACCTAACTTAGTGTCATCGAAACTTCGAAACATAGAAAATAGGTGCAGGAGTAGGCTATTCAGCCCTTCGAGCCTGCACCACCATTCAATAAGATCATGGCTGATCATTCCCTCAGTACCCCTTTCCTGCTTTCTCTCCATACCCCTTGATCCCTTTAGCCGTAAGGACCATATCTAACTCCCTCTTGAATATATCCAATGAACTGGCCTCAACAACTCTCTGCGGCACGGAATTCCACAGGTTCACCACTCTCTGAGTGTAGAAGTTTCTCCTCATCTCAGTCCTAAATGGCTTACCCCTTATCCTTAGACTGTGTCCCCTGGTTCTGGACTTCCCCAACATCGGGAACATTCTTCCCGCATCTAACCTGTCCAGTACAGTCAGAATTTTATATGTTTCTATGAAATCCCCTCTCATTCTTCTAAACTCCAGTGAAAAAACATGAAGTCAGACTATTATCTGAATGGGGACAGATTAGGAAAAGGGGAGGTGCAACGAGACCTGGGTGTCATGGTACATCAGTCATTGAAAGTTGGCATGCAGGTACAGCAGGCGGTGAATACAGGCCCAGTTGATCTAGTCTTTCTTCATATGTCAGTCCTGCCATCCCGGGAATCAGTCTGGTGAACCTTCGCTGCACTCTCTCAATAGCAAGAATGTCCTTCCTCAGATTAGGAGACCAAAACTGAACACAATACTCCAGGTGTGGTCTCACTAAGGCACTGTACAACTGCAATAAGACCTCCCTGCTCCTATACTCAAATCCCCTCGCTATGAAGGCCAACATACCATTTGCCTTCTTCACCGCCTGCTGTACCTGCATGCCAACTTTCAATGACTGATGTACCATGACACCCAGGTCTCGTTGCACCTCCCCTTTTCCTAATCTATCACCATTCAGATAATATTCTGCCTTCGTGTTTTTGCCCCCAAAGTGGATAACCTCACATTTATCCACATTATACTGCATCTGCCATGCATTTGCCCACTCACCTAACCTGTCCAAGTCACCCTGCAGCCTCTTAGCATCCTCCTCACAGCTCACACCGCCACCCAGCTTAGTGTCATCTGCAAACTTGGAGATATTACACTCAATTCCTTCATCTAAATCATTAATGTATATTGTAAAGAGCTGGGGTCCCAGCACTGAGCCCTGCGGCACTCCACTAGTCACTGCCTGCCATTCTGAAAAGGATCCGTTTATCCCGACTCTCTGCTTCCTGTCTGCCAACCAGTTCTCTATCCACATCAGTACATTACCCCCAATACCATGTGCTTTAATTTTGCACACCAATCTCTTGTGTGGGACCTTGTCAAAAGCCTCTTGAAAGTCCAAATACACCACATCCACTGGTTCTCCCTTGTCCACTCTACCAGTTACATCCTCAAAAAATTCTAGAAGATTTGTCAAGCATGATTTCCCTTTCATAAATCCATGCTGACTTGGACCGATCCTGTCACTGCTTTCCAAATGTGCTGCTATTTCATCCTTAATAATTGATTCCAACATTTTCCCCACTACCGATGTCAGGCTAACCGGTCTATAATTACCCATTTTCTCTCTCTCTCCTTTTTAAAAAGTGGTGTTACATTAGCTACCCTCCAGTCCATAGGAACTGATCCAGAGTTGATAGACTGTTGGAAAATGATCACCAATGCATCCACTATTTCTAGGGCCACTTCCTTAAGTACTCTGGGATGCAGACTATCAGGCCCCGGGGATTTATCAGCTTTAATCCCATCAACTTCCCGAACACAATTTCCTGACTAACAAGGATATCCTTCAATTCCTCCTTCTCGCTAGACCCTCGGTCCCCTAGTATTTCCGGAAGGTTATTTGTATCTTCCTTCGTGAAGACAGAACCAAAGTATTTGTTTAACTGGTCTGCCAATTCTTTGTTCCCCATTATAAATTCACCTGAATCTGGCTGCAAGGGACCTACGTTTATCTTCACTAATCTTTGTCTCTTCACATATCTATAGAAGCTTTTGCAGTCAGTTTTTATGTTCCCAGCAAGCTTCCTCTCATACTCTATTTTCCCCCTCCTAATTAAACCCTATATCCTCCTCTGCTGAATTCTAAATTTCTCCCAGTCCTCAGGTGTGTTGCTTTTTCTGGCCAATTTATATGCCTCTTCCTTGGATTTAACACTATTCTTAATTTCCCTTATTAGCCACGGTTGAGCCACCTTGCCCGTTTTATTTTTACCCCAGACAGCGATGTACAATTGTTGTAGTTCATCCATGTGATCTTTAAATGTTTGCCATTGCCTATCCACCGTCAACCCTTTCAGTATCATTTGCCAGTCTATTCTAGCCAATTCACGTCTCATACTTTCGAAGTTACCTTTCCTTATGTTCAGGACCCTAGTCTCTGAATTAACTGTGTTACTCTCCTTCTTAATAAAGAATTCTACCATATTATGGTCACTCTTCCCCAAAGGGCCTCGCACAACAAACTTGGATATATGGCTCTCCCTGCCTTCACCCTGAGTCATTGATAAATATTGTCTAACATCCAGTTCCGAATGAGCAGCAATTTTCTCCCATTGAATATTTGGGAAGACCTGTCCCATTGTTTTCGGTCCCTGCCACAATCTCCGTTCCCCGGTCACTGACTCCATCCCTCTCCCCAACTCCTGTCTGAGACTGAACCAGACTGTTCACAACCTCGCTGTTATATCTGACCCTGAGATCAGTTTCCAACCACATACCCGCAGCATAACTCAGACCGCCCATTTCCCCCTCCGTAACATCGCCAGTCTCCGCCCCCTGCCTCAGCTCTTCCGCTGCTGAAGCCCTCACCCATGCCTTTCTTACCTCCAGACTTGACTATTCCAACTCACTCCTGACCGACCTCCCACATTCTACCCGACGTAAACTAGAGGTGATCCAAAACTCGGCTGCCCCCGTGTCCTAACTCGCACCAAGTCCCACTCACCCATCACTCCCTGTGCTCACTGACCCGTGTCCTAACTCACACCCAGTCCCACTCACCCATCACCCCCTGTGCTCACTGCCCCCGTGTCCTAACTCGCACCCAGTCCCACTCACCCATCACCCCCTGTGCTCACTGCCCCGTGTCCTAACTCGCACCGAGTCCTGCTCACCCATCACCCCCTGTGCTCACTGACCCGTGTCCTAACTCGCACCGAGTCCCACTCACCCATCACCCCCTGTGCTCACTGACCCCGTGTCCTAACTCACACACAGTCCCACTCACCCATCACCCCCTGTGCTCACTGACCCCGTGTCCTAACTCACACCCAGTCCCACTCACCCATCACCCGCTGTGCTCACTGCCCCGTGTCCTAACTCACACCCAGTCCCACTCACCCATCACCCACTGTGCTCACTGACCCCGTGTCCTAACTCACACCCAGTCCCACTCACCCATCACCCCCTGTGCTCACTGACCCGTGTCCTAACTCACACCCAGTCCCACTCACCCATCACCCCCTGTGCTCACTGACCTACATTGGCTTCCGGTTAAACAACGCCTCTATTTCAAAATTCTCATCCTTGTTTACAAATCTCTCCATGGCCCTCGCCCCTCCCTATCTCTGTAATCTCCTCCAGCCCTACAAACCCCCCTTTACTCCCTTATTGGTTAAGAATCTGTCTATCTCCCCCTTAAATATATTCAATGACCCAGCCTCCACAGCTCTCTGGGGCAGAGAATTCCACAGATTTACAACCCTCTGAGAGAAGAAATTCCTCCTCATCTCAGTTTTAAATGGGCGGCCCCTTATTCTAAGACCATGCCCCCTAGTTCTAGTCTCCCCCATCAGTGGAAACATCCTCTCTGCATCCACCTTGTCGAGCCCCCTCATAATCTGATACGTTTCCATAAGATCACCTCTCATTCTTCTGAACTCCAATGAGTAGAGGCCCAACCTCCTCAACCTTTCCTCATAAGTCAACCCCCTCATCTCCGGAATCAACCGAGTGAACCTTCTCTGAACTGCCTCCAAAGCAAGTATATCCTTTCGTAAATACGGAAACCAAAACTGCACGCAGTACTCCAGGTGTGGCCTCACCAATAACCCCTCTCCTCCTTCAAGATGCTCCTTAAAACCTATCTCTCTGACCAAGCTTTTGGTCACCTGCCCTAATTTCTCCTTTTGTGGTTCGGTGTCAAATTCTTTGTCTTAAACGCTCCTGGGAAGTGCCTTGCGATGTTTTACTATGTTAAAGGGGCTATATAAATACAAGTTGTGTTGTTTATAAGAGAGAAACTGAAGATTTGGTACAGATCCCTGGTCACCACCCCTGGTCACACCGTGCCAACTGTGTCCGACCCATTATTCCTACTGTCTGACTCATTCCCTCTCCGTTTCTAAGCACTCTCATTTTTGTCAGCAGCCTCTTATCGAGTACCTTGTGGAGGTCCATATAACTAATGTCCACAGACACCCTCATATCAATCACCTTGTATACCTCTTCCATACAATTCAACCGTTAACCATGAGTTACCCCATTACATGTCCGTGCTGCCTATCACTAATCCACTCGTATTTGTCCAAATGCTCCGTCGTTGTGTCTCTAAACCGTCTTTCGGCTGGGAATCGAGGAAGACTTGCCTCCACTCTAACAGTGAGTTCTCGGGTGACTGAACAGCCCAATACGAGAACCACAGTCCCTGTCACAGGTGGGACAGACAGTGGTTGAGGGAAGGGGAGGGTGGGACTGGTTTGCCGCACGCTCCTTCCGCTGCCTGCGCTTGCTTTCTGCACGCTCTCGGCGACGAGACTCGAGGTGCTCAGCGCCCTCCCGGATGCACTCCCTCCACTGAGGGCGGGACTGGTCTTTGGGCCCAGGGACTCCCAGGTGTCGGTGGGGATGTTGCACTTTATCAGGGAGGGCTTTGAGGGTGGTCCCTTGTAACGTTTCCTCTGCCCACCTGGGGCTCGCTTGCCGTGAAGGAGTTCCGAGTGGAGCGCTTGCTTTGGGGAGTCTCGTGTCTGGGGGGAACCATGCGGACAATGTGGCCCTGCCCAGCGGAGCTGGTCGAGTGTGGTCAGTGCTTCGATGCTGGGGATGTTGGGCCTGGTCGAGGACGCTAACGTTGGTGCGTCTGTCCTCCCAGGGGATTTGTCGGAGGGGAATGGGTCTCCTGTACAGCCCCAGGCGAGAGTGTAGGTTCCTGGTGTTGTGTGGATTGTATCCTGTGTTGCATTGTATCCTGTAGACTGCTGACTGGCTGTGTGTGGTTCACATACTGCTGACGGAGAGGTTTGTGTTGTGTGTGTGAGACTCAGCCATGGCTTTAATTGCACACCGCTTCAGCACTGGGGAATGAGCCAAACAAACCCTTTTCCACTTTCGCTACGTGGAGAGACTGCGAGAGCAGACAGCATTGTTCTCCTTCGACCAGAGGCGGGAGTGAGCACCGGGCGACCAACATTGTGAGGGGTTTGAATCGGAGTCGATAAGGTGCAGGAGGAGGCCATTCGGCCCTTCGAGCCTGCTCCACCATTCGATAAGATCATGGCTGATCATTCCCTCAGTCCCCCTTTCCTGCTTTCTCTCCATACCCCTTGATCCCTTTGGCCGTAAGGGCCACATCTAACTCCCTCTTGAATATATCCACTCGCCCTTCATGGCCTCCAGACATCCCAACGCACTATGCAGCTAATGCAGTTCTTTTTGAAGTGTAGTCAGTGTTGTAATGTGGGGAAACACTGCAGTCAATCCCCTACCCAGCCCCCCACCCCGTACCCCACCCTTCCTCCTGTAATCTTTTACAACCCAAGCATCTGCCGGGGTCCCAAGCTCTGGAACTCCCTCCCTAAACCTCTCCACCGCAGGCCCTCGCTCTCCTCCTTCAAGGCGCTCCTTAAAACATATCTCCTTGACCCAGTTTTTGATCACCTGACCCTAATCTCCCCTTGATGTGGCTGGGGGTGAGATTTTGTTTGACGGTCGCTCCTGTACAAGTGCAAAGTGGACGTCGTTCAACTGACCCCCTCGCTCCCGTTAGTCTCTGCATCAAACAACAGCCAGGGCCAGCAACCTCGGGCTGCACGCCCCTGTCACAGGGGATTGAGTCCTCTCTCCCACCTCCCCCACAACCCGAGCCCTCCGTCACTCAGGAGAGAGCGCAAATACAGACACGCGCGAGAGAGAGAGAGAGGGGGGACTGAGAGGGAGAGTAAGAGAGAAGAGGAGAGAGAAGAGAGGGGAGATAGATAGAGAGGGATGAGGAGGGAGGGAGGGAGAGAGAAACGGGAGAGATACGGGGGAGGAAGAGCGCGAGAGAGAGAGAGAGCGAGAGATATGGAGGGGAGGCCAGGAATAATTAAGGCCGAGACTGTCTCACAGAAAAGAGGCTTGAGTTGCGATTCCAGACTTTCACAACACAGGCAGTCCCTCGGAATCGAGGAAGACTTGCCTCCACTCTAACAGTGAGTTCTCAGGTGACTGAACAGTCCAATACGGGAACCACAGTCCCCTGTCACAGGTGGGACAGACAGTGGTTGAGGGAAGGGGAGGGTGGGACTGATTTGCCGCACGCTCCTTCCGCTGCCTGCGCTTGCTTTCTGCACGCTCTCGGCGACGAGACTCGAGGTGCTCAGCGCCCTCCCGGATGCACTCCCTCCACTTAGGGCGGGACTGGTCTTTGGGCCCAGGGACTCCCAGGTGTCGGTGGGGATGTTGCACTTTATCAGGGAGGCTTTGAGGGTGGTCCCTTGTAACGTTTCCTCTGCCCACCTGGGGCTCGCTTGCCGTGAAGGAGTTCCGAGTAGAGCGCTTGCTTTGGGGAGTCTCGTGTCTGGGGGCCATGCGGACAATGTGGCCCTGCCCAGCGGAGCTGGTCGAGTGTGGTCAGTGCTTCGATGCTGGGGATGTTGGGCCTGGTCGAGGACGCTAACGTTGGTGCGTCTGTCCTCCCGGGGGATTTGCAGGATCTTGCGGATCCTGACTTTCACACACTGCTGTTAAACCACCCAGCTCAGCTCCCTCCCCCTCCCCCTCCCCCTCCCCCTCCCCCTCCCCCTATCCACTCCCCTCCCCCTCGGTCCCAGCCCTCCCCACAATCAGTAGATCGCACACA
The DNA here is from genome assembly GCF_044704955.1 of Pristiophorus japonicus. NCBI lineage: Eukaryota > Metazoa > Chordata > Chondrichthyes > Pristiophoridae > Pristiophorus > Pristiophorus japonicus. The sequence goes on along the minus strand of NW_027250889.1, from coordinate 80,338 downwards.
GCCCAAAGTGTCCAGTCTCTGGCCACTCTGCTTCCCCCTGTGGACCATGTGTTAAACTCCCCGCTCTGGGGAACATCGGGTGGGGGGAGGGGAGAGGAGGGGAATCTGAAATCTGTTTTGTAAAAATCCTCCCCCCACCCCGACTCCGAAACCCCCTCCAAAAAAAATGGGGAACTGCTGAATGTGATTAGTCTGAATTTCAAAATTAGTTGACGTAAAGTCTGAATCCACTCGCGTGACTGAGAATCAGGAAGTATGACAAATTATATTTATATAGCGCGTTTAATGTAAAACATCACAAGGCATTTCACAGGAGTGATAATCTGACAAAATTTCACCCCAAGCCACAGAAAGAGATATTAGGGCAGAGCTTGGTCAGAGAGGGAGGTTTTAAGGAGCATCTTGAAGGAGGAGAGAGAGGCGGAGAGGTTTAGGGAGGGAGTTCCAGAGCTTGGGGCCCAGGCAACAGAAGGCACGGCCACCGATGGTGGAGCGATTATAATCAGGGATGGTCAGGAGGGCAGAATTAGAGGAGCGCAGAGATCTCGGGGGGGTTGTGGGGCTGGAGGGGGTTACAGAGATAGGGAGGGGAGGGGAGGGGAGGGGAGGGGCGAGGGCCATGGAGGGATTTGAAAACAAGAATTTTGAAATCGAGGCAATGCAGGTCAGTGAGCACAGGGGGTGATGGGTGAGCGGGACTCGGTGCGAGTTCGAACATAACATCGGAAATAGGAGCAGGAGTCGGCCATTCGGCCCCTCGAGCCTGCTCCGCCATTTAATACGACCGTGGCTGATCCGATCATGGACTCAGCTCCACTTCCCCGCCCGCTCCCCATAACCCTTCACTCCCTTATCGCTCAAAAATCTGTCTATCTCCCCCTTAAATATATTCAATGACCCAGCCTCCACAGCTCTCTGGGGCAGAGAATTCCACAGATTTACAACCCTCTGAGAGAAGAAATTCCTCCTCATCTCAGTTTTAAATGGGCGGCTCCTTATTCTAAGACCATGCCCCCTAGTTCTAGTCTCCCCCATCAGTGGGAACATCCTCTCTGCATCCACCTTGTCGAGCCCCCCTCATAATCTGATACGTTTCGATAAGATCACCTCTCATTCTTCTGAACTCCAATGAGTAGAGGCCCAACCTCCTCAACCTTTCCTCATAAGTCAACCCCCTCATCTCCGGAATCAACCGAGTGAACCTTCTCTGAACTGCCTCCAATGCAGACCCGGGGTAGCAGAGTTCTGGATGAACTCAATGTTGTGGATGGGGCATGATGGGAGGTCAGCCAGGGGGGGCCCATTTAAAACTGAGATGAGGAGGAATTTCTTCTCTCAGAGGGTTGTAAATCTGTGGAATTCTCTGCCCCAGAGAGCTGTGGAGGCTGGGTCATTGAATATATTTAAGGCGGAGATAGACAGATTTTTGGGCGATAAGGGAGTGAAGGGTGATGGGGAGCGGGCGGGGAAGTGGAGCTGAGTCCATGATCGGATCAGCCATGGTCGTATTAAATGGCGGAGCAGGCTCGAGGGGCCGAATGGCCGACTCCTGCTCCTGTTTCTGATGTTGTAGTTGAGTCTCTCGAGGTGATGAAGGCACAGATGAAACACTGCTGACCTCTCACCTCTGGCACTGAGGGTCAAGACGGAAGGGCAAAGGTCACCCCTCTCTCTGACACGGCCTATTCTGCAAATCCCCCGGGAGGACAGACGCACCAACGTTAGCGTCCTCGTCCAGGCCCAACATCCCCAGCATCGAAACACTGACCACACTCGACCAGCTCCGCTGGGCAGGGCCACATTGTCCGCATGGCCCCCCAGACACGAGACTCCCCAAAGCAAGCGCTCTACTCGGAACTCCTTCACGGCAAGCGAGCCCCAGGTGGGCAGAGGAAACGTTACAAGGGACCACCCTCAAAGCCTCCCTGATAAAGTGCAACATCCCCCACCAACACCTGGGAGTCCCTGGGCCCAAAGACCAGTCCGCCCTAAGTGGAGGGAGTGCATCCGGAAGGGCGCTGAGCACCTCGAGTCTCGTCGCCGAGAGCGTGCAGAAAGCAAGCGCAGGCAGCGGAAGGAGCGTGCGGCAAACCAGTCCCACCCTCCCCTTCCCTCAACCACTGTCTGTCCCACCTGTGACAGGGACTGTGGCTCCCGTATTGGACTGTTCAGTCACCTGAGGACTCACTGTTAGAGTGGAGGCAAGTCTTCCTCGATTCCGAGGGACTGCCGATGATGGGTCAGAGATTGACCTTTGATCCCCTGGGGTCAAACCCCCTCCCCACCCCCTGTCGGAACAAGAGGGGCTGATGGAAACAAGCTGAACACGTTGTGTCTGCTGTAAATGTGGAATGATAGCAGAAACTGCTCAGTTACCAGCGGTGGGGCGTGAGAATCCGAGTTAACGTTCCAGATCGATGGCCGTCCATCGGAGCACGAAGGCACTCGCGATGTTCCCGCTTTCCAGCAAATGCTGAGCCAGGGAGACGGGACATGGGATCAGAAGGCCAGGAACAGGAGGCCATTCAATCCCTCCAGCCTCTACCTTAGATCGCGATCGATGGGCATCAAAACTCCACTCGTCCTCATTGCTCCCATAACCCTCACTACCCTCGACCGACCGGAAAAATCCATCGACCTCATCGACTCAGAAAATAGGTGCAGGAGTAGGCCATTCGGCCCTTCGAGCCTGCACCACCATTCAATAAGATCATGGCTGATCATTCCCTCAGTACCCCTTTCCTGCTTTCTCTCCATACCCCTTGATCCCTTTAGCCGTAAGGACCACATCTAACTCCCTCTGGAATATATCCAATGAATTGGCCTCAACAACTCTCTGCGGCAGGGAATTCCACAGGTTCACAACTCTCTGAGTGAAGAAGTTTCTCCTCATCTCGGTCCTAAATGGCCTACCCCTTATCCTTAGACTGTGTCCCCTGGTTCTGGACTTCCCCAACATCGGGAACATTCTTCCTGCATCTAACCTGTCCAGTCCCATCAGAATCTTATATGTTTCTATGCGATCCCCTCTCATCCTTCTAAACTCCAGTGAATACAGGCCCAGTTGATCCAGTCTCTCCTCATATGTCAGTCCTGCCATCCCGGGAATCAGTCTGGTGAACCTTCGCTGCACTCCCTCAATAGCAAGAACATCCTTCCTCAGATTAGGAGACCAAAACTGAACACAATATTCCAGGTGAGGCCTCACCAAGGCCCTGTACAACTGTAGTAAGACCTCCCTGCTCCTATACTCAAATCCTCTCGCTATGAAGGCCAACATATCATTTTCCTTCTTCACCGCCTGCTGTACCTGCATGCCAACTTTCAATGACTGATGTACCATGACACCCAGGTCTCGATGCACCTCCCCTTTTCCTAATCTGTCACCATTCAGATAATATTCTGCCTTCACATTTTTGCCCCCAAAGTGGATAACCTCACTTGATGTCTTTTGTGTCTAGAAATCTATCTATCTCCTTAAATATATTCAGTGGCTTGGCCTCCACAGCCTTCTGTGGTGGAGAATTCTTGAAAGGGTATTGGTGAGGCCACACCTGGAGTACTGCGTGCAGTTACACAGGGTATTGGTGAGGCCACACCTGGAGTACTGCGTGCAGTTACACAGGGTATTGGTGAGGCCACACCTGGAGTACTGCGTGCAGTTACACAGGGTATTGGTGAGGCCACACCTGGAGTACTGCGTGCAGTTATACAGGGTATTGGTGAGGCCACACCTGGAGTACTGCGTGCAGTTACACAGGGTATTGGTGAGGCCACACCTGGAGTACTGCGTGCAGTTACACAGGGTATTGGTGAGACCACACCTGGAGTACTGCGTGCAGTTACACAGGGTATTGGTGAGGCCACACCTAGAGTACTGCGTGCAGTTACACAGGGTATTGGTGAGGCCACACCTGGAGTACTGCGTGCAGTTACACAGAGTATTGGTGAGGCCACACCTGGAGTACTGCGTGCAGTTCTGGTCTCCGTATTTAAGGAAGGATACACTTGCTTTGGAGGCAGTTCAGAGATGGTTCACTCGGTTGATTCCGGGGATGAGGGGGTTGACTTATGAGGAAAGGTTGAGGAGGTTGGGCCTCTACTCATTGGAATTCAGAAGAATGAGAGGTGATCTTATGGAAACGTATCAGATTATGAGGGGGCTCGACAAGGTGGATGCAGGGAGGATGTTCCCACTGATGGGGGAGACTAGAACTAGGGGGCATGGTCTCAGAATAAGGGGCCGCCCATTTAAAACTGAGATGAGGAGGAATTTCTTCTCTCAGAGGGTTGTAAATCTGTGGAATTCTCTGCCCCAGAGAGCTGTGGAGGCTGGGTCATTGAATATATTTAAGGCGGAGATAGACAGATTTTTGAGCGATAAGGGAGTGAAGGGTTATGGGGAGCGGGCGGGGAAGTGGAGCTGAGTCCATGATCGGATCAGCCATGATGGTATTAAATGGCGGAGCAGGCTCGAGGGGCCGAATGGCCGACTCCTGCTCCTGTTTCTGATGTTAAAATCTGTGCCCCCTGGTTGTTGACCCCTCTGCCCAGGGAAACAGGTCCGTCCTATCCACTCTATCCAGGCCCCTCATCATTTTATACACCTCAATCAGGTCTCCCCTCGGCCTCCTCTGTTGCTAAGAAAACGAACCCCCAGCCTATCCAATCTTTCCCCATTCCCCTGACCGTCCATAATTACCCCTTCCCTCCCCGTCGGCAAAAATAATCAAGGAGAGAGCGACAGATAGTGAGACTTGGCTGGAACAGTACCGGGGAGGGGAGCAATGAAGGAGTTCCGAGACACCCAGGAGAGAGAGTTAAATTAATTGGCCAAGGAACCAGAGGCCGACGGGAACACGCTTATCTTTCACGCAGCAAGTGACCGGGAACACGCAGCCTGAAAAGGGCGGTGGGAACAGATTCAATCGTAACGTTGCCAAAAGGATAAATGCTCGGAGAGGACACAAGAGGGAAAGGACAGTGCGGTGGGAATTCTCGGAGAGCTCCGTGTCGGCCGGCAGAGCCAAATGGGCCCAAAGGCCTCGTTCTGTGCCAGATCAGTCCGAGGTTTCCTGTACGCCCCTCCCTCTGTTATTCTGCTGGAACCGAATTCCACATCTTCCCAAAGCCATCTTTTTCCCCCCGACGTGTTCCAATGTCGCCCCCCTTTTAACTTTGGGGGTTCGCCGTGGCTCAGTGGGTCCCTCTCTCACCTCCGAGTCACGAGCTTGTGGGGTCGAGTCACCCTCGTTCCCGAGACTCGAGCCCCGTAATCCAGGGCGACACTTCCCCAGTGCCAGTACTGAGGGAGCGCCGCACTGTCGGAGGGGCAGTACTGAGGGAGCGCCGCACTGTCGGAGGGGCAGTACTGAGGGAGCGCCGCACTGTCGGAGGGGCAGTACTGAGGGAGTGCCGCACTGTCGGAGGGGCAGTACTGAGGGAGCGCCGCACTGTCGGAGGGGCAGTACTGAGGGAGTGCCGCACTGTCGGAGGGGCAGTACTGAGGGAGCGCCACACTGTCGGAGGGGCAGTACTGAGGGAGTGCCGCACTGTCGGAGGGGCAGTACTGAGGGAGCGCCACACTGTCGGAGGGGCAGTACTGAGGGAGTGCCGCACTGTCGGAGGGGCAGTACTGAGGGAGTGCCGCACTGTCGGAGGGGCAGTACTGAGGGAGTGCCGCACTGTCGGAGGGGGCAGTACTGAGGGAGTGCCGCACTGTCGGAGGGGCAGTACTGAGGGAGCGCCACACTGTCGGAGGGGCAGTACTGAGGGAGTGCCGCACTGTCGGAGGGGCAGTACTGAGGGAGCGCCTCACTGTCGGAGGGGCAGTACTGAGGGAGCGCCGCACTGTCGGAGGGGCGGTACTGAGGGAGCGCCGCACTGTCGGAGGGGCAGTACTGAGGGAGCGCCGCACTGTCGGAGGGGCAGTACTGAGGGAGCGCCGCACTGTGGGAGGGGCAGTACTGAGGGAGCCCCGCACTGTGGGAGGGGCAGTACTGAGGGAGTGCCGCACTGTCGGAGGGGCAGTACTGAGGGAGCCCCGCACTGTCGGAGGGGCAGTACTGAAAGAGTGCCGCACTGTGGGAGGGGCAGTACTGAGGGAGCGCCGCACTGGGAGGGGCAGTACTGAGGGAGTGCCGCACTGTCGGAGGGTCAGTACTGTTGGAGTGCCGCACTGTCTGAGGGGCAGTACTGAGGGAGCGCCGCACTGTCGGAGGGGCAGTACTGAGGGAGCACCGCACTGTCGGAGGGGCAGTACTGAGGGAGCCCCGCACTGTCGGAGGGGCAGTACTGAGGGAGCGCCGCACTGTCGGAGGGGCAGTACTGAGGGAGCGCCGCACTGTCGGAGGGACAGTACTGAGGGAGCCCCGCACTGTCGGAGGGGCAGTACTGAGGGAGACCCGCACTGTCGGAGGGGCAGTACTGAGGGAGCGCCGCACTGTCGGAGGGGCGGTACTGAGGGAGCGCCGCACTGTCGGAGGGGCAGTACTGAGGGAGCCCCGCACTGTGGGAGGGGCAGTACTGAGGGAGCCCCGCACTGTGGGAGGTGCAGTACTGAGGGAGCCCCGCACTGTCGGAGGGGCAGTACTGAGGGAGCCCCGCACTGTCTGAGGGGCAGTACTGAGGGAGCCCCGCACTGTGGGAGGGGCAGTACTGAGGGAGCCCCGCACTGTCTGAGGGGCAGTACTGAGGGAGCCCCGCACTGTCGGAGGGGCAGTACTGAGGGAGCCCCGCACTGTGGGAGGGGCAGTACTGAGGGAGCCCCGCACTGTCTGAGGGGCAGTACTGAGGGAGCGCCGCACTGTGGGAGGGGCAGTACTGAGGGAGCGCCGCACTGTGGGAGGGGCAGTACTGAGGGAGCGGCGCACTGTGGGAGGGGCAGTACTGAGGGAGCCCCGCACTGTCGGAGGGGCAGTACTGAGGGAGCCCCGCACTGTCGGAGGGGCAGTACTGAGGGAGCGCCGCACTGTCGGAGGGGCAGTACTGAGGGAGCCCCGCACTGTCTGAGGGGAAGTACTGAGGGAGCCCCGCACTGTGGGAGGGGCAGTACTGAGGGAGCGCCGCACTGTGGGAGGGGCAGTACTGAGGGAGCCCCGCACTGTCTGAGGGGAAGTACTGAGGGAGCCCCGCACTGTGGGAGGGGCAGTACTGAGGGAGCCCCGCACTGTCTGAGGGGCAGTACTGAGGGAGTGCCGCACTGTGGGAGGGGCAGTACTGAGGGAGCGCCGCACTGTGGGAGGGGCAGTACTGAGGGAGCACCGCACTGTCGGAGGGGCAGTACTGAGGGAGCGGCGCACTGTGGGAGGGGCAGTACTGAGGGAGCGCCGCACTGTGGGAGGGGCAGTACTGAGGGAGCCCCGCACTGTGGGAGGGGCAGTACTGAGGGAGCCCCGCACTGTGGGAGGGGCAGTACTGAGGGAGCGCCGCACTGTCTGAGGGGCAGTACTGAGGGAGCGCCGCACTGTCTGAGGGGCAGTACTGAGGGAGCCCCGCACTGTCTGAGGGGCAGTACTGAGGGAGCCCCGCACTGTTGGAGGGGCAGTACTGAGGGAGCCCCGCACTGTTGGAGGGGCAGTACTGAGGGAGCCCCGCACTATCTGAGGGGCAGTGCTGAGGGAGTGCTGCACTGTGGGAGGGGCAGTACTGAGGGAGTGCTGCACTGTGGGAGGGGCAGTACTGAGGGGGAAATCCTGAACAAGGGGACATCACACCTTAAAATTCGAGCCTGGCCGTTCCGCGGCAAACGGAATTTAATGCGGGGAAGTGTGAGGTAATGATTGGGGGACGGGAAGTTCACCTCTCATTCATTTTTAAAGTAATTGGGGGGGGGGTTTAGAGGGGATTTGAGGGGAAATGTCTTCACCCAGAGGGTGGTGGGGGTCTGGGGTGGAACTCACGGCCTGAAAGGGGGGTAGAGGCAGAAACCCTCACCACATTTGGATGTGCTCCTGAAGTGCTGTAACCCGCAGGGCTACGGACCCAGAGCGGGAAAGTGGGATTAGGCTGGGTAGCTCTTGGACACGATGGGCCGAATGGCCTCCTCCTGCGCTGTGAATTCCTGGGATTCTCTGAACGTTTGGGATTTGAGTGGCCCAGACCACGTCGAGCAGATGTTGCGAGTGAGACTGAGTGTGGCTTTCTCCAGGAACAGGAGGCCATTGATTACACGGCTCACTGCGCCCGGGCCTTGGAACTGGGGGGGGGGGAGGGGGGGCGCAGAGGGGTCTCCAGCCTTTCCTCGTTCCGGCAGACGTTTAATGTCTCCCTTGTGGGCCAGGCCGAGGACTGAGGGGCCCCACTTCAAGCTCCTGCTCACCACCACGGCAACCCAGTGAGGGGCAGGGACTAAAGCCAGTGGCAGGTTAATTCCGAGCGAGGGAATCGCTCTTAAATAGGTAGTGTCGCAGTCAGGACCCCCTTTACAGAGGGAGTCTCTCGATCGGGACCCCCTTTACAGAGGGAGTCTCTCGATCAGGACCCCCTTTACAGAGGGAGTCTCTCGATCAGGACCCCCTTTACAGAGGGAGTCTCTCGATCGGGACCCCCTTTACAGAGGGAGTCTCTCAATCGGGACCCCCTTTACAGAGGGAGTCTCTCTCTATCGGGACCCCCTTTACAGAGGGAGTCTCTCGATCAGGACCCTCTTTACAGAGGGAGTCTCTATCGGGACCCCCTTTACAGAGGGAGTCTCTCTCGATCGGGACCCCCTTTACAGAGGGAGTCTCTATCGGGACCCCCTTTACAGAGGGAGTCTCTCTCGATCGGGACCCCCTTTACAGAGGGAGTCTCTCGATCAGGACCCCCTTTACAGAGGGAGTCTCTCGATCAGGACCCCCTTTACAGAGGGAGTCTCTCGATCAGGACCCCCTTTACAGAGGGAGTCTCTCGATCAGGACCCCCTTTACAGAGGGAGTCTCTCTCAATCGGGACCCCCTTTACAGAGGGAGTCTCTCGATCAGGACCCCCTTTACAGAGGGAGTCTCTCGATCGGGACCCCCTTTACAGAGGGAGTCTCTCGATCAGGACCCCCTTTACAGTGGGAGTCTCTCTCTATCGGGACCCCCTTTACAGAGGGAGTCTCTCTCTACCGGGACCCCCTTTACAGAGGGAGTCTCTCTCTATCGGGACCCCCTTTACAGAGGGAGTCTCTCTCTACCGGGACCCCCTTTACAGAGGGAGTCTCTATCGGGACCCCCTTTACAGAGGGAGTCTCTCTCTACCGGGACCCCCTTTACAGAGGGAGTCTCTCTCTATCAGGACCCCCTTTACAGAGGGAGTCTCTCTCTATCGGGACCCCCTTTACAGAGGGAGTCTCTCTCTATCGGGACCCCCTGTACAGAGGGAGTCTCTCGATCAGGACCCCCCTTTACAGAGGGAGTCTCTATCAGGACCCCCCTTTACAGAGGGAGTCTCTCGATCGGGACCTCCTTTACAGAGGGAGTCTCTCAATCGGGACCCCCTTTACAGAGGGAGTCTCTCTCTATCGGGACCCCCTTTATAGAGGGAGTCTCTCGATCGGGACCCCCTTTACAGAGGGAGTCTCTCTCTACCGGGACCCCCTTTACAGAGGGAGTCTCTCTCTATCAGGACCCCCTTTACAGAGGGAGTCTCTCTCTATCGGGACCCCCTTTACAGAGGGAGTCTCTCTCTATTGGGACCCCCTTTACAGAGGGAGTCTCTCGATCGGGACCCCCTTTACAGAGGGAGTCTCTATCAGGACCCCCCTTTACAGAGGGAGTCTCTCAATCGGGACCCCCTTTACAGAGGGAGTCTCTCGATCGGGACCTCCTTTACAGAGGGAGTCTCTCAATCGGGACCCCCTTTACAGAGGGAGTCTCTCGATCGGGACCCCCTTTACAGAGGGAGTCTCTCTCTATCGGGACCACCTTTACAGAGGGAGTCACTCTCTACCGGGACCCCCTTTAATGAGGGAGTCTCTGTCAGGTATCTGGAGTGGGATTTGAACCCCTGACCTGCATTATTCACTGAAGTCACAGACAGCTGGTGTGTTCCAGTCCCTCTCCCGGGGACTTAAGCCCCTAACCCAGGCCAAGATTCCCGGTTCCTGTACAGAGGGAGCGCCGCACTGTCGGAGGGGCAGTACTGAGGGAGCCCCGCACTGTCGGAGGGGCAGTACTGAGGGAGCCCCGCACTGTTGGAGGGGCAGTACTGAGGGAGCGCCGCACTGTTGGAGGGGCAGTACTGAGGGAGCGCCGCACTTTCGGAGGGTCAGTACTGAGGGAGCCCCGCACTGTCGGAGGGGCAGTACTGAGGGAGCGCCGCACTGTCGGAGGGGCAGTACTGAGGGAGCCCCGTACTGTCGGAGGGGCAGTACTGAGGGAGCGCCGTACTGTCGGTGGGGCAGTACTGAGGGAGCACCGCACTGTCGGAGGGGCAGTACTGAGGGAGCGCCGCACTGTCGGAGGGGCAGTACTGAGGGAATGCCGCACTGTCAGAGGGGCAGGACTGAGGGAGCACCGCACTGTCGGAGGGGCAGTACTGAGGGAATGCCGCACTGTCAGAGGGGCAGGACTGAGGGAGCACCGCACTGTAGGAGGGGCAGTACTGAGGGAATGCCGCACTGTCAGAGGGGCAGGACTGAGGGAGCACCGCACTGTCGGAGGAGGAGGAGAGCGAGAGATGCGGAGAGGTTCAGGGAGGGAATTCCAGAGCTTGGTTGTGGGGCTGGAGGTTACAGAGATAGGGAGGGGGCGAGGGCCATGGAGGGATTCAAAATCAAGGCGTTACTTAACCGGGAGCCTATAAAATTCCGAGGGGCCTGGATAGAGTGGATAGGACGGACCTGTTTCCTTGGGCAGAGGGGTCAACAACCAGGGGGCAGAGATTGAAAGTAATTGGGGGGGGTGTTTAGAGGGGATTTGAGGGGAAATGTCTTCACCCAGAGGGTGGTGGGGGTCTGGGGTGGAACTCACGGCCTGAAAGGGGGGTAGAGGCAGAAACCCTCACCACATTTGGATGTGCCCCTGAAGTGCTGTAACCTACAGGGCTACGGACCCAGAGCGGGAAAGTGGGATTAGGCCGGGTAGCCTCTTGGTCGGCCGGCACAGACACGATGGGCCGAATGGCCTCCTCCCGTGCTGTAAATTTCTAAGATTCTTTGAGCCAATGTTGGTCACTGAGCACAGAGGGTGATGGGTGAGCGGGACTCGGTGCGAGTTAGGACACGGGGTAGCGAGCATCCCCGACCAGGCCCAACATCCCCAGCATCGAAGCACTGACCACACTCGACCAGCTCCGCTGGGCAGGGCCACATTGTCCGCATGGCCCCCAGACACGAGACTCCCCAAAGCGAGCGCTCTACTCGGAACTCCTTCACGGCAAGCGAGCCCCAGGTGGGCAGAGGAAACGTTACAAGGGACACACCCTCAAAGCCTCCCTGATAAAGTGCAACATCCCCCACCGACACCTGGGAGTCCCTGGGCCCAAAGACCAGTCCCGCCCTAAGTGGAGGAAGTGCATCCGGGAGGGCGCTGAGCACCTCGAGTCTCGTCGCCGAGAGCGTGCAGAAAGCAAGCGCAGGCAGCGGAAGGAGCGTGCGGCAAACCAGTCCCACCCTCCCCTTCCCTCAACCACTGTCTGTCCCACCTGTGACAGGGGCTGTGGTTCCCGTATTGGGCTGTTCAGTCACCTCACTGTTAGAGTGGGGGCAAGTCTTCCTCGACTCCGAGGGTCTGCCTACGATGGTGATGGTGATGGTGAGGTAGAGCTGGGTATTGTCAGCGTACATGTGGAGCTGACGTTTTCAGATGATGGCGCCAAGGGTCAACGTATCGATGAGGGAGGGGTGAGCGGGGGGGTTCAAGGACAGATTGTTGGAGGACACCGATAGAACCGTGACTACACTTCAAAAAGCACCTGATAGGATAGTCTGCAAACCGCTTTGGGACATCCTGAGGAACAGGAATGGCGTACAAAAGCGGTATCTGTCTTTCAGATACTCGCATTCCATCACATGGTGGGTTCAAGTCAATGCGCAGAATTCCTTCGCCATCCCTGGCTGGTGTCATGGTAACCCAGGCTGCACAACCAACCTTGGGCGGGATAAATGGTTCATTCTCTGGTTGGCCACCAGTAACTAGTGGGGTGCCGCAGGGATCAGTGCTGGGACACCAACTATTTACAATCTATATTAACAACTTGGAAGAAGGGACTGAGTGTAACGCAGACAAGTTTGCTGACGATACAAAGATGGGAGGAAAAGCAATGTGTGAGGAGGACACAAAAAATCTGCAAAAGGACATAGACAGGCTCAGTGAGTGGGTAAACATTTGGCAGATAATGTGGGAAAGTGTGAGGTCATGCACTTTGGCAGAAAAAATCAAAGAGCAAGTTATTATTTAAATGGAGAAAGATTGCAAAGTGCTGCAGTACAGCGGGACCTGGGGGTTACTTGTACATGAAACACAAAAGGTTAGTCTGCAGGTACAGCAAGTGATCAGGAAGGCCAATGGTATCTTGGCCTTTATTGCAAAGGGGATGGAGTATAAAAGCAGGGAAGTCTTGCTCCAGTTATACAGGGTATTGGTGAGGCCACACCTGGAGTACTGCGTGCAGTTCTGGTCTCCGTATTTACGGAAGGATATACTTGCTTTGGAGGCTGTTCAGAGAAGGTTCACTCGGTTGATTCCGGGGATGAGGGGGTTGACTTATGAGGAAAGGTTGAGGAGGTTGGGCCTCTACTCATTGGAATTCAGAAGAATGAGAGGTGATCTTATCGAAACGTATCAGATTATGAGGGGGCTCGACAAGGTGGATGCAGAGAGGATGTTCCCACTGATGGGGGAGACTAGAACTAGGGCGCATGGTCTTAGAATAAGGGGCCGCCCATTTAAAACTGAGATGAGGAGGAATTGCTTCTCTCAGAGGGTTGTAAATCTGTGGAATTCTCTGCCCCAGAGAGCTGTGGAGGCTGGGTCATTGAATATATTTAAGGCGGAGATAGACAGATTTTTGAGCGATAAGGGAGTGAAGGGTTATGGGGAGCGGGCGGGGAAGTGGAGCTGAGTCCATGATCGGATCAGCCATGATCGTATTAAATGGCGGAGCAGGCTCGAGGGGCCGAATGGCCGACTCCTGCTCCTATTTCTGATGTTCAGTGCGAGCGCTTTATTCGAGTTGACACAGCCCCTCCTTGTGAGCGGCGTTTTGCGAGGAGGTTTTCTCTCTCTCTCTCGTTAAACACGGGGGTGGTGGCTGCGATCAAACTCTGCTCTGACACGCGGCGAAAGAGATTAATGGTGTTTATCTTCTGTACCCTGCGGCGTGACATGTGTAAACACGGCAAACACACCCACCCACATACTGCAAACAGCATCCAGCAGGGGAGGTTAGTTAACCCCCCACTCACCGGGCTCCGGGAGGGAGATCCTGAATAAACGTTCGTTTTTTAATATTCGTTCCTGGGATGTGGGCGTCGCTGGCCAAGGCCGGCATTTATTGCCAGTCCCTAATTGCCCCTCGAGAAGGTGGTGGTGAGCCGCCTTCTTGAACCGCTGCAGTCCGTGTGGTGAAGGTGCTCCCACAGTGCTGTTAGGGAGGGAGTTCCAGGATTGTGACCCAGCGACGATGAAGGAACGGCCGATATATTTCCCAGTCAGGATGGTGTGTGACTGGGAGGGGAACGTGGAGGTGATGGTGTTCCCATGCACCTGCTGCCCTTGTCCTTCGAGGCAGGTAGAGGTCGTGGGTTTGGGAGATGCTGCAGAAGAAGCCTTGGCGAGTTGCTGCAGTGCATCTTGTAGATGGTGCACACTGCAGCCAGGGGGCGCCGGTGGTGGAGGGAGTGAGTGTTGTAGGTGGGGGAGGGAGTGAGTGTTGAGGGTGGTGGAGGGAGTGAGTGTTGAGGGTGGTGGAGGGAGTGAGTGTTGAGGGTGGTGGAGGGAGTGAGTGTTGAAGGTGGGGGAGGGAGTGAGTGTTGTAGGTGGTGGAGGGAGTGAGTGTTGAGGGTGGTGGAGGGAGTGAGTGTTGAGGGTGGTGGAGGGAGTGAGTGTTGTAGGTGGTGGAGGGAGTGAGTGTTGTAGGTGGTGGAGGGAGTGAGTGTTGTAGGTGGGGGAGGGAGGGAGTGAGTGTTGAAGGGGAGGGAGGGAGTGAGTGTTGAAGGTGAGGGAGGGAGGGAGTGAGTGTTGAAGGTGAGGGAGGGAGGGAGTGAGTGTTGAAGGTGGAGGGAGGAAGTGAATGTTGAGGGTGGAGGGAGTGAATGTTGGAGGTGGGGGAGGGAGTGAGTGTTGGAGGTGGTGGAGGGAGTGAGTGTTGGAGGTGGTGGAGGGAGTGAGTGTTGAAGGTGGTGGAGGGAGTGAGTGTTGGAGGTGGGGGAGGGAGGGAGTGTTGGAGGTGGAGAGAGGGAGTGAGTGTTGAGGGTGGGGGAGGGAGTGAGTGTTGAAGGTGGTGGAGGGAGTGAGTGTTGGAGGTGGGGGAGGGAGGGAGTGAGTGTTGAGGGTGGTGGGAGGGAGTGAGTGTTGAAGAAGGTGGAGGGAGTGAGTGTTGGTGGTGGAGGGAGTGAGTGTTGGAGGTGGAGGGAGTGAGTGTTGAAGGAGGTGGAGGGAGTGAGTGTTGAGGGTGGGGGAGGGAGTGAGTGTTAGTGGTGGAGGGAGTGAGTGTTGGAGGTGGAGGGAGTGAGTGTTGAGGCTGGGTGAGGGAGGGAGTGTTGGTGGTGGAGGGAGTGAGTGTTGGAGGTGGAGGGAGTGAGTGTTGAGGGTGGGTGAGGGAGGGAGTGTTGAGGGTGGTGGGTAGTGTGGCCCATCGAGTGGCTGCTTTGTCCTGGATGGTGTCGAGTTTCTCGAGTGTTGTTGGAGCTGCACCATCCGGGCAAGTGGGGAGTGTTCCCTCCCCCTCCTGACTGGTGTCTTGTCGATGGTGGGGAGGCTTTGCAGATACTCACGCGAGGGGTCTGTGTGACCGATCCTGAATAAATACTGTACAGGGCATTGGTGAGGCCACACCTGGAGTACTGCGTGCAGTTACACAGGGTATTGGTGAGGCCACACCTGGAGTACTGCGTGCAGTTACACAGGGTATTGGTGAGGCCACACCTGGAGTACTGCGTGCAGTTACACAGGGTATTGGTGAGGCCACACCTGGAGTACTGCGTGCAGTTATACAGGGTATTGGTGAGGCCACACCTGGAGTACTGCGTGCAGTTACACAGGGTATTGGTGAGGCCACACCTGGAGTACTGCGTGCAGTTACACAGGGTATTGGTGAGGCCACACCTGGAGTACTGCGTGCAGTTATACAGGGTATTGGTGAGGCCACACCTGGAGTACTGCGTGCAGTTATACAGGGTATTGGTGAGGCCACACCTGGAGTACTGCGTGCAGTTACACAGGGTATTGGTGAGGCCACACCTGGAGTACTGCGTGCAGTTTTGGTCTCTGTATTTACGAAAGGATATACTTGCTTTGGAGGCAGTTCAGAGAAGGTTCACTCGGTTGATTCCGGGGATGAGGGGGTTGACTTATGAGGAAAGGTTGAGGAGGTTGGGCCTCTACTCATTGGAGTTCAGAAGAATGAGAGGTGATCTTATCGAAACGTATCAGATTATGAGGGGGCTCGACAAGGTGGATGCAGAGAGGATGTTCCCACTGATGGGGGAGACTAGAACTAGGGGGCATGGTCTTAGAATAAGGGGCCGCCCATTTAAAACTGAGATGAGGAGGAATTTCTTCTCTCAGAGGGTTGTAAATCTGTGGAATTCTCTGCCCCAGAGAGCTGTGGAGGCTGGGTTATTGAATATATTTAAGGTGGAGATAGACAGATTTTTGAGCGATAAGGGAGTGAAGGGTTATGGGGAGCGGGCGGGGAAGTGGAGCTGAGTCCATGATCGGATCAGCCATGGTCGTATTAAATGGCGGAGCAGGCTCGAGGGGCCGAATGGCCGACTCCTGCTCCTGTTTCTGATGTTCTATTCCCCCTCACTCACCGATGGGTCTGTGAGACCCTGAATAAATACTGCGGGATATCCTCCAGAGTCTATGGGCCCCCTGGCCCACTGCTCTCTGTTCCTGCTTGGTGTGAGTGCTTCACACACTCGACAGGCATCAGCCCAACCCGTGGTTACGTTGGTTAATGAACCCTGCCCAGATCTGCCCCTGGGGATCACATGGTTACACGTGAGGTTTGTGTGTGTGTGAAGGTGCATTAGTAGCACTTTACAACACTCTGTTTCTCCAGATCTCCCTGTCTCTCTCTCTCTCTCTCTCTCTCACTTTCATGCTGTATCTCTCTTTTCCTCTCTCTCTCTTTTTGTCTCTCGCTTTTTCTCTCTCCCTTCCTGTCTCTGTCTCGCTGTCTGTCTGTCTCTCCCTTTCTTTTCTGTCTCCTTCTGTCTTTCTGTCTCTCACTCTATTTTTCTCTGTCTCTTTTTCTTTCTCTTTCTGTCTCTCTGTCTCTCTCTTGCTTACGGATGAAAGAGAGTTGTGCATTTCTGTCGCGCCTTTCTCAAGCACCGGACGTCTCAAAGTGTTTTACAGCCAATGAAGCCCTTTATGGAGTGCAGTCATTGTTGTATTGTGGGAAACGCCAATTTGCGCACAGCAAGATCCCACACACAGCCATGTGATAATGACCAGATAATCTGTTTTAGTGATGTTGGTTGAGGGATAAATATTGGCCCCAGGACACCGGGGAGAACTCCCCTGCTCTTCTTCAAAATAGTGGCCCCGGGATCTTTTACATCCACCCGAGAGGGCAGACCTCGGTTTAATGTCTCATCCAAAAGACGGCCCCTCCGACAGTGCGGCACTCCCTCAGTACTGCCCCTCCGACAGTGCGGCTCTCCCTCAGTACTGCCCCTCCGACAGTGCGGCGCTCCCTCAGTACTGCCCCTCCGACAGTGCGGCACTCCCTCAGTACTGCCCCTCCGACAGTGCGGCACTCCCTCAGTACTGCCCCTCCGACAGTGCGGCACTCCCTCAGTACTGCCCCTCCGACAGTGCAGCACTCCCTCAGTACTGCCCCTCCGACAGTGCGCCACTCCCTCAGTACTGCCCCTCCGACAGTGCGGCGCTCCCTCAGTACCGCCCCTCCGACAGTGCGGCACTCCCTCAGTACTGCCCCTCCGACAGTGCAGCACTCCCTCAGTACTGCCCCTCCGACAGTGCGGCGCTCCCTCAGTACTGCCCCTCCGACAGTGCGGCGCTCCCTCAGTACTGCCCCTCCGACAGTGCGGCGCTCCCTCAGTACTGCCCCTCCGACAGTGCGGCGCTCCCTCAGTACTGCCCCTCCGACAGTGCGGCACTCCCTCAGTAGTACACTGGGAGTGTCGGCCTGGAGTTTTTGCTCGGCTGTGATCACTGACCCTCTCACTCTGTCTCTCTCACTGTCTCACTCTGTCTGTCTGTCACTCTGCCTCACTCTCTCATTCACTGTCTCCATCTGTCTCTGGGTCTCTCTCCCTCCCTCACTCTCTCCCTCGCTGTCTCTCTCTGTCTCTCCTTTTCTCCTGCCCGCAGCAGCTGGTGACCACTCTGAGAATGTCCAGTTATCGGCCAAGAAGGGTTCGTGGTTGTTGGGGGGCGAATGGGGGTGATGGGTATTGGGGCGATGGGTATCGGGGAGGGGGGTATGGTGGCGATGGGTATCGGGGAGGGGGGTATGGGTATAGGGGGGGTATGGGGGCGATGGGTAGCGGGGTGGTATGAGGGCGATGGGTATCGGGGGGTATGGGTATGGGGGGGTATGGGAGTGATGGGTATAGGGGGGTATGGGGGCGATGGGTATAGGGGGGTATGGGGGCGATGGATATCGGGCAGTTATGGGTATAGGGGGGGTATGGGGGCGATGGGTATAGGGAGGTATGGGGGTGATGGGTATCGGGGAGGGGGGTATGGGGGCGATGGATTATGGGGGTGATGGATTATGGGGGCGATGGGTATTGGGGCGGTATGGGGGCGATGGGTATCGGGGGCTATGGGGGTGATGGGTATTGGGAGGTATGGGGGTGATGGGTATCGGGGAGGGGGGTATGGGGGCAATGGGTATCGGGGAGGGTGGTATGGGAGAGATGGGTATGGGGGCGATGGATTATGGGGGCGATGGATTATGGGGGCGATGGGTATGGGGGTGATGGGTATCGGGGAGGGGGGTATGGGGACGATGGGTATCGGGGCGGTATGGGGGCGATGGGTATCGGGGCGGTATGGGGGCGATGGGTATCGGGGGCTATGGGGGTGATGGGTATTGGGGGGTATGGGGGCGATGAGTATTGGGGGGTATGGGGGTGATGGGTATCGGGGAGGGGGGTATGGGGGCGATGGGTATCGGGGAGGGTGGTATGGGAGAGATGGGTATCGGGGAGGGGGGTATGGGGGCGATGGATTATGGGGGCGATGGGTATTGGGGGCTATGGGTATCGGGGGGGCAGGGTGGACACAGACTGTGAATCTAACAATACTCCTTAGCCAACCCCCCCTGTCGCTGTGTGACCTCTCACCCCCCGCTCCTTCCTTCTCTTTCAGGCCTGGCTTCAGCAATATGGTTACCTCCCTCCTGGCGACCTGCGTATGTCCACCATGAGGACGCAGCAGACCATCACTGAGGCGATCGCCTCCATGCAGCGATTCTACGGAATCCCGGAGACGGGAAGTTTCGACGAGAAGACGGTCCAGTAAGTCTTGGTGGTTGGGGGGGGGCGCGAAGGGAACGGGCGACGGTCTGTTTTAGGCAAACCCGATGATGACGCAAGTAGGCCTCAGGCTTCGGTGTTGCCTGCGGCAACGGAGGGTCCGGCCGAGGCAGGTCTAGTTCAGCGAGAGGTGCATAGTGGCGGCGGACTGGAGGGGAACGGACCGGCAGAGGGGAGGAAAGGAACGGGCCTGGTTTCCCCGAGGATAGGCCCGGCTCCGGATGGCGAGGCTGAGGAGTGTCTGGGAAGAGAGGCCCGAGTCAGTGAGCAGGCCCTGAGGCCTTCTGCTCCCTTGCGGTGCGAGGTATCGTCGTGCTGTTGGCTGGAGATTCGTGGCTCTCAGTTTGGGATCACAGGTTGTATTTCTGTGACCCCCCCCCCCCTCGCTCCTGTGTACAGGGGGCTGTCTCCAAGCTCGTTCCACCGAGGGATGGGGGCGGGGGGGCTCACACAGCAAGAGGGGGAATGGACACGGTTCGGGTAGGGGCTGACCGTCTCTAACTCTCTTTCACCTCGCTGGCACCCACCCGAATTCTGACCACCCCTGACCTCTTGTTCCCCCATCCCTGAGTCTGATGACCCCTGACCTCTTGTTCCCCCATCCCTGAGTCTGATGACCCCTGACCTCTTGTTCCCCTTCCCAGAGTCTGATGATCCCTGACCTCTTGTTCCCCTTCCCAGAGTCTGATGATCCCTGATCTCTTGCTCCGTCCCTCCCCTGAGTCTGATGACCCCTGACCTCTTGTTCCCCTTCCCAGAGTCTGATGATCCCTGATCTCTTGCTCCGTCCCTCCCCTGAGTCTGATGACCCCTGACCTCTTGTTCCGCCCCTCCCCAGAGTCTGATGACCCCTGACCTCTCCCCCCAGATGTTGATGACCCCTGACCTCTCCCTCTATTTAAAAAAGGAGGCAGACAAAAAGCAGGAAACTATAGACCAGTTAGCCTAACGTCTGTGGTTGGGAAAATGTTGGAGTCCATTATTAAAGAAGCAGTAGCAGGATATTTGGAAAAGCAAAATTCGGTCAGGCAGAGTCAGTGTGTATTTATGATGGGGAAGTCACGTTTGACAAATTTGCTGGAGTTCTTTGAGGATACAATGAACAGGGTGGATAAAGGGGAACCAGTGGATAAAGGGGAACCAGTGGATGTGTATTTGGATTTCCAGAAGGCATTTGACAAGGTGCCACATAAAAGGTTACTACACAAGATAAAAGTTCACGGGGTTGGGGGTAATATATTAGCATGGATAGAGGATTGGTTAACTAACAGAGAACAGAGAGTCGGGATAAATGGTTCATTCTCGGGTTGGCAATCAGTAACTAGTGGGGTGCCGCAGGGATCAGTGCTGGGGCCCCAACTATTTACAATCTATATTAACAACTTGGAAGAAGGGACTGAGTGTAACGTAGACAAGTTTGCTGATGATACAAAGATGGGAGGAAAAGCAATGTGTGAGGAGGACACAAAAAACCTGTAAAAGGACATAGACAGGCTCAGTGAGTGGGTAAAAATTTGTCAGATGGAGTATAATGTGGGAAAGTGTGAGGTCATGCACTTTGGCAGAAAAAATAGAAAAACAAATTATAATTTAAATGGAGAAAGATTGCAAAGTGCCGCAGTACAGCGGGACCTGGGGGTTACTTGTGCATGAAACACAAAAGGTTAGTCTGCAGGTACAGCAAGTGATCAGGAAGGCCAATGGTATCTTGGCCTTTATTGCAAAGGGGATGGAGTATAAAAGCAGGGAAGTCTTGCCCCAGTTATACAGGGTATTGGTGAGGCCACACCTGGAGTACTGCGTGCAGTTATACAGGGTATTGGTGAGGCCACACCTGGAGTACTGTGTGCAGTTGTACAGGGTATTGGTGAGGCCACACCTGGAGTACTGCGTGCAGTTTTGGTCTCCGTATTTACGGAAGGATATACTTGCTTTGGAGGCAGTTCAGAGAAGGTTCACTCGGTTGATTCTGGGGATGAGGGGGTTGACTTATGAGGAAAGGTTGAGGAGGTTGGGCCTCTACTCATTGGAATTCAGAAGAATGAGAGGTGATCTTATCGAAACGTATCAGATTGTGAGGGGGCTCGACAAGGTGGATGCAGAGAGGATGTTCCCACTGATGGGGCAGACTAGAACTAGGGGGCATGGTCTCAGAATAAGGGGCCGCCCATTTAAAACTGAGATGAGGAGGAATTTCTTCTCTCAGAGGGTTGTAAATCTGTGGAATTCTCTGCCCCAGAGAGCTGTGGAGGCTGGGTCATTGAATATATTTAAGGTGGAGATAGACAGATTTTTGAGCGATAAGGGAGTGAAGGGTTATGGGGAGCGGGCGGGGAAGTGGAGCTGAGTCCATGATCGGATCAGTCATGGTCGTATTAAATGGCGGAGCAGGCTCGAGGGGCCGAATGGCCGACTCCTGCTCCTAGTTCTTATGGTCTTCTTGTGCTGACCCCTGACCTGTTGCTGTGCCCCTGCCAGGTGGATGAAGAAACCCCGTTGTGGAGTCCCCGACAAGTTCGGCTCCATCCTGAAAAGTAACCTGCGGCGGAAGCGATTCGCTATCCAGGGCCTGAAGTGGAGCCAACGGGAGATCACCTACAGGTGGGGGTGGGGCTGGGGGCGGGGCCACGGGGGGGAGGGAGAGATCACCTACAGGTGGGGGCGGGGCCACGAGGGGGAGGGGCCGGGGAGGGGGAGATCACCTACAGGTGGGGGCGGGGCCGGGGGAGGGGCCGGGGGGAGGGGCCGGGGGGGAGGGGGAGATTACCTACAGGTGGGGGCGGGGCCGGGGGCGGGGCCACGGGGGGGAGGGGCCGGGGGTGGGAGGGGGAGATCACTTACAGGTGGGTTGGGGCCACGGGGGGGAGGGGCCGGGGGGAGGGAGAGATCACCTACAGGTGGGGGCGGGGCCACGGGGGGGAGGGGCCGGGGGGAGGGGGAGATCACCTACAGGTGGGGGCGGGGCCGGGGGGAGGGGAGGGGCCAGGGGGAGGGGCCGGGGGAGGGAGAGGTCACCTACAGGTGGGGACGGGGCCGGGGGTGGGGCCACGGGGGGGAGGGGCCGGGGGGAGGGAGAGATCACCTACAGGTGGGGGCGGGGCCACGAGGGGGAGGGGCCGGGGAGGGGGAGATCACCTACAGGTGGGGGCGGGGCCACGGGGGGGGAGGGGCCGGGGGAGGGGGAGATCACCTACAGGTGGGGGTGGGGCCGGGGGCGGGGCCACGGGGGGGAGGGGCCGGGGGCGGGGCCACGGGGGGGAGGGGCCGGGGGGAGGGGGAGATCACCTACAGGTGGGGGCGGATCCGGGGACGGGGCCACGGGGCGGGAGGGGCCGGGGGGAGGGGGAGATCACCTGCAGGTGGGGTCGTGGCCCGGAGGGAGTGGCCATGGAGGAGGGGGGGGTTCAGGGAGAGGGAGGGGGGAATCTCGGCCGACCCTCCAGTCACGTTGCCCGCGGTGACCAGAGGTGGGTCGGGGGGGCGGGTGGCGCAGCTGAGGGGGGTGGTCAGAGCGATGTGGGATTGGGCAGGGGGTGGTCAGGGGCCAAAGGTCAGCTCATCTCCTCACACACACTGAGGCTCACTGAGTGAGTGTGAGTGGGTGGGGAGGGGATGGAATGGGATCTTGCTGTGCTGTTTTGTGTGGGGCTCAGGAACACTCTGT
The DNA here is from genome assembly GCF_044704955.1 of Pristiophorus japonicus. Classification (NCBI taxonomy): domain Eukaryota; kingdom Metazoa; phylum Chordata; class Chondrichthyes; family Pristiophoridae; genus Pristiophorus; species Pristiophorus japonicus. Next base: position 58,028 of record NW_027250889.1, on the reverse strand, counting down.
GTGGGGAGCGGGTGGAATGGGATCTTGCTGTGCTGTTTGTGTGTGGGGCTCAGAGACACTCTGGGCAGGGAGGTGATGGAATGGGATCTTGCTGTGCTGTTTGTGTGTGGGCTCAGGAACACTGTGTGAGGTGGGTTTGGAATGGGATCTTGCTGTGCTGTTTGTGTGTGGGGCTCAGGAACACTCTGTGTGGGGAGCGGGTGGAATGGGATCTTGCTGTGCTGTTTGTGTGTGGGGCTCAGGAACACTCTGTGTGGGGAGCGGGTGGAATGGGATCTTGCTGTGCTGTTTGTGTGTGGGGCTCAGAGACACTCTGGGCAGGGAGGGGGTGGAATGGGATCTTGCTGTGCTGTTTGTGAGTGGGACTCAGGGACACTCTGGGCAGGGAGGGGGTGGAATGGGATCTTGCTGTGCTGTTTGTGAGTGGGGCTCAGGGACACTCTGGGCAGGGATGGGGTGGAATGGGATCTTGCTGTGCTGTTTGTGTGTGGGGCTCAGGGACACTGGGCAGGGAGTGGTGTGGAATGGGATCTTGCTGTGCTGTTTGTGTGTGGAGCTCAGGAACACTCTGGGCAGGGAGTGGTGTGGAATGGGATCGGTGTGGAATGGGATCTTACTGTGCTGTTTGTGTGTGGAGCTCAGGAACACTGTGTGGGGAGGTGATGGAATGGGATCTTGCTGTGCTGTTTGTGTGTGGGGCTCAGGAACACTCTGTGTGGGGAGGTGATGGAATGGGATCTTGCTGTGCTGTTTGTGTGTGGGGCTCAGGAACACTCTGGGCAGGGAGGTGATGAAATGGGATCTTGCTGTGCTGTTTGTGTGTGGGGCTCAGGGACACTCTGGGCAGGGAGGTGATGGAATGGGATCTTGCTGTGCTGTTTGTGTGTGGGGCTCAGGGACACTCTGGGCAGGGAGAGGTGTGGAATGGGATCTTGCTGTGCTGTTTGTGTGTGGGGCTTAGGGACACTCTGGGCGGGGAGGGGTGTGGAATGGGATCTTGCTGTGCTGTTTGTGTGTATTGGAGCTCAGGGACACTCTGTGTGGGGAGGTGATGGAATGGGATCTTGCTGTGCTGTTTGTGTGTGGGGCTCAGACACTGTGTGGGGAGGTGATGGAATGGGATCTTGCTGTGCTGTTTGTGTGTGGGGCTCAGGAACACTCTGTGTGGGGAGGTGATGGAATGGGATCTTGCTGTGCTGTTTGTGTGTGGGGCTCAGGGACACTCTGGGCGGGGAGGGGTGTGGAATGGGATCTTGCTGTGCTGTTTGTGTGTGGTGCTCAGGAACACTCTGTGTGGGGAGCGGGGTGGAATGGGATCTTGCTGTGCTGTTTGTGTGTGGGGCTCAGGAACACTCTGTGTGGGGAGCGGGGTGGAATGGGATCTTGCTGTGCTGTTTGTGTGTGGGGCTCAGAGACACTCTGGGCAGGGAGGGGGTTGGAATGGGATCTTGCTGTGCTGTTTGTGTGTGGGGCTCAGGAACACTCTGAGCGGGGAGGGGGTGGAATGGGATCTTGCTGTGCTGTTTGTGAGTGGGACTCAGGGACACTCTGGGCAGGGAGGGGGGTGGAATGGGATCTTGCTGTGCTGTTTGTGAGTGGGGCTCAGGGACACTCTGGGCAGGGAGGGGGGTGGAATGGGATCTTGCTGTGCTGTTTGTGTGTGGGGCTCAGGGACACTCTGGGCGGGGAGGGGTGTGGAATGGGATCTTGCTGTGCTGTTTTTGTGTGGAGCTCAGGAACACTCTGTGTGGGGAGGGGTGTGGAATGGGATCTTACTGTGCTGCTTGTGTGTGGGGCTCAGGGACACTCTGGGCAGGGAGGTGATGGAATGGGATCTTGCTGTGCTGCTTGTGTGTGGGGCTCAGGGACACTCTGGGCAGGGAGGGGTGTGGAATGGGATCTTGCTGTGCTGCTTGTGTGTGGGGCTCAGGAACACTCTGTGTGGGGAGGTGATGGAATGGGATCTTGCTGTGCTGCTTGTGTGTGGGGCTCAGGGACATTCTGGGCGGGGAGGGGTGTGGAATGGGATCTTGCTGTGCTGCTTGTGTGTGGGGCTCAGGAACACTCTGGGCGGGGAGGGGTGGAATGGGATCTTGCTGTGCTGTTTGTGTGTGGGGCTCAGGGACACTCTGGGCAGGGAGGGGTGTGGAATGGGATCTTGCTGTGCTGTTTGTGTGTGGGGCTCAGGGACACTCTGTGTGGGGAGGTGATGGAATGGGATCTTGCTGTGCTGCTTGTGTGTGGGGCTCAGGGACACTCTGGGCGGGGAGGGGTGTGGAATGGGATCTTGCTGTGCTGTTTGTGTGTGGGGCTCAGGAACACTCTGGGCAGGGAGGTGATGGAATGGGATCTTGCTGTGCTGTTTGTGTGTGGGGCTCAGGGACACTCTGTGTGGGGAGGTGATGGAATGGGATCTTGCTGTGCTGCTTGTGTGTGGAGCTCAGGAACACTCTGTGTGGGGAGGTGATGGAATGGGATCTTGCTGTGCTGTTTGTGTGTGGTGCTCAGGAACACTCTGTGTGCGGAGGTGATGGAATGGGATCTTGCTGTGCTGTTTGTGAGTGGGGCTCAGGAACACTCTGTGTGGGGAGGTGATGGAATGGGATCTTGCTGTGCTGTTTGTGTGTGGGGCTCAGGAACACTCTGTGTGGGGAGGTGATGGAATGGGATCTTGCTGTGCTGTTTGTGAGTGGGGCTCAGGAACACTCTGTGTGGGGAGGTGATGGAATGGGATCTTGCTGTGCTGCTTGTGTGTGGAGCTCAGGAACACTCTGTGTGGGGAGGTGATGGAATGGGATCTTGCTGTGCTGTTTGTGAGTGGGGCTCAGGGACACTCTGGGCGGGGGGGTTTGAGGGAGGGCAGTGTCGAGACAGAGCGAACCCTCGAGTGAACATCGCTCTCCCTCCGTCCCTCTCCCCCGCAGTATCCAGAACTACACCCCCAAGGTGGGCGAGTACGAGACCAAGCGGGCCATTCGCCGGGCCATCGGGGTCTGGGACAAGCTCACCCCCCTGACCTTCCGCGAGATCCCCTACTACTACATCCAGTCCGGGGCCCAGAAGTTCGCCGACATCATGATCTTCTTCGCTGAGGGCTTCCACGGTGACAGCACGCCCTTCGATGGGGAGGGGGGATTCCTGGCCCACGCCTACTTCCCCGGGGCCGGGATTGGGGGCGACACACACTTCGACTCGGCCGAGCCCTGGACCGTCGCCAATCAGGAGCTCATGGGTGAGTGAATCGTATGGCACAGTGTGAGTGTGAGTGTGAGTGTGAGTGTGAGTGTGAGTGTGAGTGTGAGTGTGTGTGAGTGTGAGTGTGTGTGAGTGTGAGTGTGAGTGTGAGTGTGAGTGAGTGTGTGGGTGTGAGTGTGAGTGTGAGTGTGAGTGAGTGTGTGGGTGTGCGAGAGTGTGTGGGTGTGCGAGAGTGTGTGGGTGTGCGAGAGTGTGTGTGTGCGAGAGAGTGTGTGTGTGAGAGTGTGTGTGTGTGAGAGTGTGTGTGTGTGAGAGTGTGTGTGTGTGAGAGTGTGTGTGTGTGAGAGTGTGTGTGTGTGAGAGTGTGTGTGTGTGAGAGAGTGTGTGTGTGAGAGAGTGTGTGTGTGAGAGAGTGTGTGTGTGAGAGAGTGTGTGTGTGAGAGAGTGTGTGTGTGAGAGAGTGTGTGTGTGAGAGAGTGTGTGTGTGAGAGAGTGTGTGTGTGAGAGAGTGTGTGTGTGAGAGAGTGTGTGTGTGAGAGAGTGTGTGTGTGAGAGAGTGTGTGTGTGAGAGAGTGTGTGTGTGAGAGTGTGTGTGTGTGAGAGTGTGTGTGTGTGAGAGTGTGTGTGTGTGAGAGTGTGTGTGTGTGAGAGTGTGTGTGTGTGAGAGAGTGTGTGTGTGAGAGAGTGTGTGTGTGAGAGAGTGTGTGTGTGAGAGAGTGTGTGTGTGAGAGAGTGTGTGTGTGAGAGAGTGTGTGTGTGAGAGAGTGTGTGTGTGAGAGAGTGTGTGTGTGAGAGAGTGTGTGTGTGAGAGAGTGTGTGTGTGAGAGAGTGTGTGTGTGAGAGAGTGTGTGTGTGAGAGTGTGTGTGTGAGAGAGTGTGTGTGTGAGAGAGTGTGTGTGTGCGAGAGTGTGTGTGTGCGAGAGAGTGTGTGTGCGAGAGAGTGTGTGTGTGTGTGAGAGCGCGAGAGCGTGAGAGTGTGAGAGCGCGAGAGTGTGAGAGCGCGAGAGTGTGAGAGCGCGAGAGTGTGAGAGCGCGAGAGTGTGAGAGCGCGAGAGTGTGAGAGCGCGAGAGTGTGAGAGCGCGAGAGTGTGAGAGCGCGAGAGTGTGAGAGCGCGAGAGTGTGAGAGCGCGAGAGTGTGAGAGCGCGAGAGTGTGAGAGCGCGAGAGTGTGAGAGCGCGAGAGTGTGAGAGCGCGAGAGTGTGAGAGCGCGAGAGTGTGAGAGCGCGAGAGTGTGAGAGCGCGAGAGTGTGAGAGCGCGAGAGTGTGAGAGCGCGAGAGTGTGAGAGCGCGAGAGTGTGAGAGCGCGAGAGTGTGAGAGCGCGAGAGTGTGAGAGCGCGAGAGTGTGAGTGCGCGAGAGTGTGAGTGCGCGAGAGTGTGAGTGCGCGAGAGTGTGAGTGCGCGAGAGTGTGAGTGCGCGAGAGTGTGAGTGCGCGAGAGTGTGAGTGCGCGAGAGTGTGAGTGCGCGAGAGTGTGAGTGCGCGAGAGTGTGAGTGCGCGAGAGTGTGAGTGCGCGAGAGTGTGAGTGCGCGAGAGTGTGAGTGCGCGAGAGTGTGAGTGCGCGAGAGTGTGAGTGCGCGAGAGTGTGAGTGCGCGAGAGTGTGAGTGCGCGAGAGTGTGAGTGCGCGAGAGTGTGAGTGCGCGAGAGTGAGTGCGCGAGAGTGTGAGTGCGCGAGAGTGTGAGTGCGCGAGAGTGTGAGTGCGCGAGAGTGTGAGTGCGCGAGAGTGTGAGTGCGCGAGAGTGTGAGTGCGCGAGAGTGTGAGTGCGCGAGAGTGTGAGTGCGCGAGAGTGTGAGTGCGCGAGAGTGTGAGTGCGCGAGAGTGTGAGTGCGCGAGAGTGTGAGAGCGCGAGAGTGTGAGAGCGCGAGAGTGTGAGTGCGCGAGAGTGTGAGTGCGCGAGAGTGTGAGTGCGCGAGAGTGTGAGTGCGCGAGAGTGTGAGTGCGCGAGAGTGTGAGTGCGCGAGAGTGTGAGTGCGCGAGAGTGTGAGTGCGCGAGAGTGTGAGTGCGCGAGAGTGTGAGTGCGCGAGAGTGAGTGCGCGAGAGTGTGTGTGCGCGAGAGTGTGTGTGCGCGAGAGAGAGTGTGCGCGAGAGAGTGTGCGCGAGAGAGTGTGAGAGTGTGAGAGTGTGAGAGTGTGAGAGTGTGAGTGTGAGAGAGTGTGAGTGTGAGAGAGTGTGTGTGTGAGAGAGTGTGTGTGTGAGAGAGTGTGTGTGTGAGAGAGTGTGTGTGTGTGTGTGTGTGAGAGTGTGTGTGTGAGAGAGTGTGAGTGTGAGAGAGTGTGAGTGTGTGAGAGAGTGTGTGTGAGAGAGTGTGAGTGTGAGAGAGAGTGTGTGTGAGAGAGAGTGTGTGTGAGAGAGTGTGTGTGTGAGAGAGTGTGAGCGAGAGAGAGTGTGAGCGAGAGAGAGTGTGAGCGAGAGAGAGTGTGAGCGAGAGAGAGTGTGAGCGAGAGAGAGTGTGAGCGCGAGAGAGTGTGCGCGCGAGAGAGTGTGCGCGCGAGAGAGTGTGCGCGCGAGAGAGTGTGCGCGCGAGAGAGTGTGCGCGCGAGAGAGTGTGCGCGCGAGAGAGTGTGCGCGCGAGAGAGTGTGCGCGCGAGAGAGTGTGCGCGCGAGAGAGTGAGTGTGTGAGTAAGAGTATGAGAGGGAGAGCATGTGAGTGAGTGTTACAGGTGCTATATAAATGCAATTTGTTGCCTGTGTGTGTGACTGTGTCGGGGAGTGTATGAGAGTCTGCACTCGTTGCTGACCTGTGACCTCACCGTGTTCAATGCTGACCTATGATCTCACTGCGTTTGTTGCCGACCTATAACCTCACTGCCGACCTGTGACCTTACTGCGTTCGTTGCTGACCTGTGACCCCACGGTACTCATTGCCGCCCTTTGACCTCACTGCGCTTGTTGCTGACCCGGGACCTCACTGCGCTTGTTGCCGACCTGTGACCTCACAGCATTCATTGCCGACCTGTGACCTCACGGCATTCGTTGCCAACCTGTGACCTCACTGCGCTCGTTGCCGACCTGTGACCTCACTGCGCTCGTTGCCGACCTGTGACCTCACAGCGTTTATTGCCGACCTGTGACCTCAATGTGCTCTTTGCCAACCTGTGACCTCACTGCGCTCGTTGCCGACCTGTGACCTCACAACGTTGGTTGTCAACCTGTGACCTCACGGTGCTCTTTGCCGACCTGTGACCTCACGGTGCTCGTTGCCGACCTGTGACCTCACCGTGTTTGTTCCCGACCTGTGACCTCAGGGCGCTCGTTGCTGACCTGTGACCTCAGGGTGCTCGTTGCCGACCTGTGACCTTGCCACGTCTCTCCCCGCAGGTAACGACATTTTCCTGGTGGCGGTGCACGAGCTGGGCCATGCCCTGGGCCTCGAACATTCCAACGACCCGAATGCCATCATGGCCCCCTTCTACCAGTGGATGGACACGGACAACTTTGAGCTTCCCGAGGATGACAGACGGGGAATCCAGCAGCTGTACGGTAAGGTGGTGTTCCCCGGGCCCCAAGCCCATCCTCACCAGGAACCCAATCACATGCGGCAGCCAATCTCCGCACAGCAAGATCCCACTATCAGCACATAATGTCCAGACAATCTCTTTGTTTTTTTGGTGATGTTGGCTGAGGGATAAATACTGGTCCCAGGACACTGAGGCCCAACTGTCCTTCTCTTCCAATAGTGGCTGTGGGATCTTTAACGTCCCATAACTCTCATCCCAAAATACTGCCCCTCCGACAGTGCGGGGCTCCCTCAGTACTGCCCCTCCGACAGTGCGGCGCTCCCTCAGTACTGCCCCTCCGACAGTGCGGCGCTCCCTCAGTACTGCCCCTCCGACAGTGCGGCGCTCCCTCAGTACTGCCCCTCCGACAGTGCGGGGCTCCCTCAGTACTGCCCCTCCGACAGTGCGGCGCTCCCTCAGTACTGCCCCTCCGACAGTGCGGCACTCCCTCAGTACTGCCCTCCGACAGTGCGGCACTCCCTCAGTACTGCCCCTCCGACAGTGCGGCGCTCCCTCAGTACTGCCCCTCCGACAGTGCGGCGCTCCCTCAGTACTGCCCCTCCGACAGTGCGGCACTCCCTCAGTACTGCCCCTCCGACAGTGCGGCACTCCCTCAGTACTGCCCCTCCGACAGTGCGGCACTCCCTCAGTACTGCCCCTCCGACAGTGCGGCACTCCCTCAGTACTGCCGCCGGGGAGTGTCGGCCTGGATTATGAGTTGGAGTGTCTGGAGTGCGGAGACTTGAACCCACAACGTTGTGACTCAGAGGCGGGAGTGCGACTCGCTGGAGCTCGGCTAACTCCCGAACACAGCGTTCCCTCACCAGGCACTCCTTCTCTGTGCTGTCACTAACCATCATCTCTCCCGAGGTAGCCTCTGGGCAATTTAACCGGCCCATTATCCCGGCAATGTTCTTTTAATTGGCATTCACCTTTAATTGTGCACCTCACTCATCCACCATCTCCTCTTTGCTGTCTGGCTCTCTGTAATATCCTCCCGATCAAAACCTTCCCGTTCATTAACTCCAACCAAAGCGTTTGGCTCCGCCCAGTTTCAACCAGAGCTCAGCTGCCGCACAGTAAAGTCATCTTTACCACATTCCTCCTCGCACCTTCGCCATTTGTCTGACTAACAGTATTTAGTGAACACGGCCTGTTCCCCCGTGCCCGACCTTAACCCACGTCTCCATTAAATCATTACCCTCCCAGAGTTTCTCGGTCTCCAGCTCACAACACGTGCCCACTCACTCACTCACTCACTCTCTCACTCACTCACTCACTCACTCACTCACTCAATCTCTCACTCAATCTCTCACTCAATCTCTCACTCACTCACTCAATCTCTCACTCACTCACTCACTCACTCAATCTCTCACTCACTCACTCTCACTCACTCACTCACTCAATCTCTCACTCACTCACTCACTCAATCTCTCACTCACTCACTCTCACTCACTCACTCACTCAATCTCTCACTCACTCACTCAATCTCTCACTCACTCACTCACTCAATCTCTCACTCACTCACTCAATCTATCACTCACTCACTCACTCACTCAATCTCTCACTCACTCACTCACTCACTCACTCAATCTCTCACTCACTCACTCAATCTCTCACTCACTCACTCACTCAATCTCTCACTCACTCACTCACTCAATCTCTCACTCACTCACTCACACAGCTCTAACCAGCCCTTGCCTGTCTGGTAGATTTCACTCAGTCCTGCCTCTCCTTTACGAGTCAGTCATAGTCAACATCTTCACAGGCAGTCCCTGGGAATCGAGGAAGACTTGCCTCCACTCTAGCAGTGAGTTCTCAGGTGACTGAACAGTCCAATACGAGAACCACAGTCCCCTGTCACAGGTGGGACAGACAGTGGTTGAGGGAAGGGGAGGGTGGGACTGGTTTGCCGCACGCTCCTTCCGCTGCCTGCGCTTGCTTTCTGCACGCTCTCGGCGACGAGACTCGAGGTGCTCAGCGCCCTCCCGGATGCACTTCCTCCACTTAGGGCGGACTGGTCTTTGGGCCCAGGGACTCCCAGGTGTCAGTGGGGGATGTTGCACTTTATCAGGGAGGCTTTGAGGGTGTGTCCCTTGTAACGTTTCCTCTGCCCACCTGGGGCTCGCTTGCCGTGAAGGAGTTCCGAGTGGAGCGCTTGCTTTGGGGAGTCTCGTGTCTGGGGGGCCATGCGGACAATGTGGCCCTGCCCAGCGGAGCTGGTCGAGTGTGGTCAGTGCTTCGATGCTGGGGATGTTGGCCTGCCTATCCCGTAAGACAAAGGTCCTCCACAAGCCTGTCCTCGCCGCACAGCACTGTCCCCCAGTCATCAAGATCCAGGCCGGCCCTGGACAGTGTGGACCATTTCCCATACCTCGGGAGCCTCCTGTCAGCGAGGGCAGGCATTGTCGACAAGGTCCAACACCGCCTCCAGTGCGTCAGTGCAGCCTTCGGTCGCCTGAGGAAGAGAGTGTTCGAAGACCAGACCCTCAAATCCACCACCCAGCTCACGGTCTACAGGGCTGTAGTGATACCCGCCCTCCTGTATGGCTCAGAGACACGGACAATGTACAGTAGACACCTCAAGTCGCTGGAGAAATACCACCAACGCTGCCTCCGCAAGATCCTGCAAATCCCCCGGGAGGACAGACGCACCAACGTTAGCGTCCTCGACCAGGCCCAACATCCCCAGCATCGAAGCACTGACCACACTCGACCAGCTCCGCTGGGCAGGGCCACATTGTCCACATGGCCCCCAGACACGAGACTCCCCAAAGCAAGCGCTCCACTCGGAACTCCTTCACGGCAAGCGAGCCCCAGGTGGGCAGAGGAAACGTTACAAGGGACACACCCTCAAAGCCTCCCCTGATAAAGTGCAACATCCCCCACCGACACCTGGGAGTCCCTGGGCCCAAAGACCAGTCCGCCCTAAGTGGAGGGAGTGCATCCGGGAGGGCGCTGAGCACCTCGAGTCTCGTCGCCGAGAGCGTGCAGAAAGCAAGCGCAGGCAGCGGAAGGAGCGTGCGGCAAACCAGTCCCACCCTCCCCTTCCCTCAACCACTGTCTGTCCAACCTGTGACAGGGGACTGTGGCTCCCGTATTGGGCTGTTCAGTCACCTGAGAACTCACTGTTAGAGTGGGAGCAAGTCTCCCTCGACTCCGAGGGGCTGCCTGTGATGAAGAAGAAGCTTGTAGGAAACACAGCAGCCAATTTTCACACAGCAAGCTCCCACACGCAGCAATGTGATAATGACCAGATCATCTGTTTTAGTGATGTTGATTGAGGGATAAATATTGGCCCCAGGACACCGGGGAGAACTCCCCTGCTCTTCTTCCAATAGTGGCCCCGGGATCTTTTACATCCACCTGAGAGAGCAGACAATACCTCGATTTAACGACTCATCTGAAAGACGGCCCCTCCGACAGTGTGGCACTCCCTCAGTACTGCCCCTCCGACAGTGTGGCACTCCCTCAGTACTGCCCCTCCGACAGTGTGGCACTCCCTCAGTACTGCCCCTCCGACAGTGAGGGGCTCCCTCAGTACTGCCCCTCCGACAGTGCGGCGCTCCCTCAGTACTGCCTCTCCGACAGTGCAGGGCTCCCTCAGTACTGATCCTCCGACAGTGCGGGGCTCCCTCAGTACTGCCCCTCCGACAGTGCGGCACTCCCTCAGTACTGCCCCTCCGACAGTGCGGGGCTCCCTCAATACTGCCCCTTCAACAGCGCAGCACTCCCTCAGTACTGCCCCTCCGACAGTGCGGGGCTCCCTCAGTACTGCCCCTCCGACAGTGCGGCGCTCCCTCAGTACTGCCCCTCCGACAGTGCGGGGCTCCCTCAGTACTGTCCCTCCGACAGTGTGGCACTCCCTCAGTACTGCAGTCCCTCAGTACTGCTCCTCCGACAGTGCAGCACTCCCTCAGTACTGCCCCTCCGACAGTGCAGCACTCCCTCAGTACTGCCCCTCCGACAGTGCGGCACTCCCTCAGTACTGCCCCTCCGACAGTGCGGCACTCCCTCAGTACTGCCCCTCCGACAGTGCGGCACTCCCTCAGTACTACACTGGAGTGTCAGCCGAGATTTCTTGAGCCCCTGGAGTGGGACTTGAACCCACGACCTTCTGACTGAGGTGCGACTGTGTTGCCCCCTGACAGTTCACTCGGCTGATTCCGGTGATGAAGGGGTTACCTTATGATGATAGATTGAGTAGACTGGGTCTTTACTCGTTGGAGTTCAGAAGGATGAGGGGTGATCTTAAAGAAACATTTAAAATAATGAAAGGGATAGACAAGATAGAGGCAGAGAGGTTGTTCCCACTGGTTGGGGAGACTAGAACTAGGGGGCACAGCCTCAAAATACGGGGGAGCCAATTTAAAACCGAGTTGAGAAGGAATTTCTTCTCCCAGAGGGTTGTGAATCTGTGGAATTCTCTGCCCAAGGAAGCAGTTGAGGCTAGCTCATTGAATGTATTCAAGTCACAGGTAGATAGATTTTTAACCAATAAGGGAATTAAGGGTTACGGGGAGCGGGCGTTTAAGTGGAGCTGAGTCCACGGCCAGATCAGCCATGGTCTTGTTGAATGGCGGAGCAGGCTCGAGGGGCGAGATGGCCTACTCCTGTTCCTAATTCTTATGTTCTTATAATCGCTCCACCATCGGTGGCCGTGCCTTCTGTTGCCTGGGCCCCAAGCCCTGGAACTCCCTCCCTAAACCTCTCCGGCTCTCTACCTCGCTTTCCTCCTTTAAGACGCTCCATAAAACCCACCTCTTTGTAACCTCATCTAAATTCTACTTATACCAGATCGGAGTCAATTTTTTAAAATCTCATCTTACTCCTGTGAAGTGCTGTGCGACATTTCACGACGTTATATAAAGGGAGAGGGACTGAGAGACACCAGTCAGTGTACAGATATCTCCCTGAGGGAGAGGGACTGAGAGACACCAGTCAGTGTATAGATATCTCCCTGAGGGAGAGGGACTGAGAGACACCAGTCAGTGTACAGATATCTCCCTGAGGGAGAGAGGGACTGAGAGACACCAGTCAGTGTACAGGTATCTCCCTGAGGGAGAGGGACTGAGAGACACCAGTCAGTGTATAGATATCTCCCTGAGGGAGAGGGACTGAGAGACACCAGTCAGTGTACAGATATCTCCCTGAGGGAGAGGGACTGAGAGACACCAGTCAGTGTACAGATATCTCCCTGAGGGAGAGAGACTGAGAGACACCAGTCAGTGGACAGATATCTCCCTGAGGGAGAGGGGACTGAGAGACACCAGTCAGTGTACAGATATCTCCCTGAGGGAGAGGGACTGAGAGACACCAGTCAGTGTACAGATATCTCCCTGAGGGAGAGGGGACTGAGAGACACCAGTCAGTGTACAGATATCTCCCTGAGGGAGAGGGACTGAGAGACACCAGTCAGTGTACAGATATCTCCCTGAGGGAGAGGGACTGAGAGACACCAGTCAGTGTGCAGATATCTCCCTGAGGGAGAGGGACTGAGAGACACCAGTCAGTGTACAGATATCTCCCTGAGGGAGAGGGACTGAGAAACACCAGTCAGTGTACAGATATCTCCCTGAAGGAGAGGGACTGAGAGACACCAGTCAGTGTACAGATATCTCCCTGAGGGAGAGGGACTGAGAGACACCAGTCAGTGTGCAGATATCTCCCTGAAGGAGAGGGACTGAGAGACACCAGTCAGTGTACAGATATCTCCCTGAGGGAGAGGGACTGAGATACACCAGTCAGTGTACAGATATCTCCCTGAGGGAGAGGGACTGAGAGACACCAGTCCGTGTACAGATATCTCCCTGAGGGAGAGGGGACTGAGAGACACCAGTCAGTGTACAGATATCTCCCTGAGGGAGAGGGACTGAGAGACACCAGTCCATGTACAGATATCTCCCTGAGGGAGAGGGACTGAGAGACACCAGTCAGTGGACAGATATCTCCCTGAGGGAGAGGGACTGAGAGACACCAGTCCGTGTACAGATATCTCCCTGAGGGAGAGGGACTGAGAGACACCAGTCAGTGTACAGATATCTCCCTGAGGGAGAGGGACTGAGAGACACCAGTCCGTGTACAGATATCTCCCTGAGGGAGAGGGACTGAGAGACACCAGTCAGTGGACAGATCAGTGACGATGTCATTGAATGATGGTACATTGGGAGCTGACTGGCCTCCTCCTGTCCCTCGAAGGGGATGGTGGATACGCTGATCGGTGTTGGATGAAGAGGGGGGAGAGGAGGGGGTGACGTGGAGCGTTAACACCGGCCTGGACCAGTCGGGCGCAGGGGCTGGTTTCCGTGGCGATCAGTCTCCGTAACCCGATGCGGTGCGGAGCGTGGTCCGGACTGGAGTTGCCTCCCGTTATGTTCCACTGTGCAGACGATCCTAACTCCCGCTCTTGTCTCCTGCAGGACCTCCCGACTACGATCCCCGCCCGAAGCCCACCAAGCGGCTCCCCACCCTGCCCCCCAAGGTGCCCAAGCTCCCCACCAAGGACCCCTACCACCCCACCAAGCCCTCGTCGCCCTACGGGCCCAAGATCTGTGACGGCAACGTGGACACTGTCACCTTCCTCCGCGGGGAGATGTTCGTCTTCAAGGTGGGCGGGCCGGGGGGGGCTGGAGGGGAATACCCCAGGGACATTGGAGGGTGGGGGAGGGGCACTGGGGGGTGGGGGGGGTGCCCTGGGAATACCCCAGGGACATTGGGTGATGGGGGAGGGGCACTGGGGGGTGGGGCGGTGCCCTGGGAATACCCCAGGGACATTGGGTGATGGGGGAGGGGCACTGGGGGTGGGGGCTGCCCTGGGAATACCCCAGGGACATTGTGGGGAGTGCCCTGGGAATACCCCAGGGACATTGGGTGATGGGGGAGGGGCACTGGGGAGTGGGGGGGTGCCCTGGGAATACCCCAGGGACATTGGAGGGTGGGGGAGGGGCACTGGGGGATGGGGGGGTGGAGGGGAATACCCCAGGGACATTGGAGGGTGGGGGAGGGGCACTGGGGGGTGGGGGGGTGCCCTGGGAATACCCCAGGAACATTGGGTGATGGGGGAGGGGCACTGGGGGTGGGGGGGTGCCCTGGGAATACCCCAGGGACATTGGGTGATGGGGGAGGGGCACTGGGGAGTGGGGGGGTGCCCTGGGAATACCCCAGGGACATTGTGGGGAGTGCCCTGGGAATACCCCAGGGACATTGTGGGGAGTGCCCTGGGAATACCCCAGGGACATTGTGGGGTGGAGGAGGGGCACTGGGAGGTGGGGGAGGGGCACTTGGGGGTGGCGAAGGGGCCCTGTGAGTGTGGGAGGGGCCCTGTGAGTATGGCAGTGGCCCTGTGAGTATGGGTGGGGCATTGGGGGAGTGTAGGAGGGGTCCTGGGAGTGTGGGAGGGGCACTGGGCTGGGGGAGTGGGAGGGACCCTTTGAGTTTGGGGGGGGCCCTGTGGGTGTGGGAGGGGCCCTGTGGGTGTGGGAGGGGCCCTGTGGGTGTGGGAGGGGCCCTGGGGGAGTGGGAGGGGCCCTGGGAGTGTGGGAGGGGCACGGGGCTGGGGGAGTGGGAGGGACCCTGTGAGTTTGGGGGGGGCCCTGTGGGTGTGGGAGTGGCCCTGGGGGAGTGGGAGGGGCCCTGGGAGTGTGGGAGGGGCCCTGGGTGTGCCGCAGAGAACCCTGGGGAAATCGGAGGGAACCCTGGGGAAAGTTGGAATATTTGGTGATCCTGGGAGTATGGAAGGGACCCTGGGAGTGTCGGAGTATTGGAGAGATGCTGGGAATGTGGGAATATTGAAGACACCATGAGAATGTTGCAATGTTGGCGGGATTGTGGGATGTCGGCATCATGGGATATCGGAGACACCCTGAGGGAGAGGGACTGAGAGACACCAGTCAGTGTACAGATATCTCCCTGAGGGAGAGGGACTGAGAGACAACAGTCAGTGTACAGATATCTCCCTGAGGGAGAGGGGACTGAGAGACACCAGTCAGTGTACAGATAGCTCCCTGAGGGAGAGGGACTGAGAGACACCAGTCAGTGTACAGATATCTCCCTGAGAGAGAGGGACTGGGATACACCAGTCAGTGTACAGATATCTCCCTGAGGGAGAGGGACTGAGAGACACCAGTCAGTGTACAGATATCTCCCTGAGGGAGAGGGACTGAGAGACACCAGTCAGTGTACAGATATCTCCCTGAGGGAGAGGGACTGAGAGACACCAGTCAGTGTACAGATATCTCCCTGAGGGAGAGGGGACTGAGAGACACCAGTCAGTATACAGATATCTCCCTGAGGGAGAGGGACTGAGAGACACCAGTCAGTGTACAGATATCTCCCTGAGAGAGAGGGACTGGGATACACCAGTCAGTGTACAGATATCTCCCTGAGGGAGAGGGACTGAGAGACACCAGTCAGTGTACAGATATCTCCCTGAGGGAGAGGGGACTGAGAGACACCAGTCAGTGCACAGATATCTCCCTGAGGTAGAGAGGGATTGAGAGACACCAGTCAGTGTACAGATATCTCCCTGAGGGAGAGGGACTGAGAGACACCAGTCAGTGTACAGATATCTCCCTGAGGGAGAGGGACTGAGAGACACCAGTCAGTGTACAGATATCTCCCTGAGGGAGAGGGACTGAGAGACACCAGTCAGTGTACAGATATCTCCCTGAGAGAGAGGGACTGAGAGACACCAGTCAGTGTACAGATATCTCCCTGAGGGAGAGGGACTGAGAGACACCAGTCAGTGTACAGATATCTCCCTGAGGGAGAGGGGACTGAGAGACACCAGTCAGTGTACAGATATCTCCCTAAGGAAGAGGGGAGTGAGAGACACCAGTCAGTGTACAGTTATCTCCCTGAGGGAGAGGGGACTGAGAGACACCAGTCACTGTACAGATATTTCCCTGAGGGAGAGGGACTGAGATACACCAGTCAGTGTACAGATATCTCCATGAGGGAGAGGGACTGAGAGACACCAGTCAGTGTACAGATATCTCCCTGAGGGAGAGGGACTGAGAGACACGAGTCAGTGTACAGATATCTCCCTGAGGGAGAGGGACTGAGAGACACCAGTCAGTGTACAGATATCTCCCTGAGGGAGAGGGACTGAGAGACACCAGTCAGTGTTCAGATATCTCCCTGAGAGAGAGGGGACTGAGAGACACCAGTCAGTGTTCAGATATCTCCCTGAGAGAGAGGGGACTGAGAGACACCAGTCAGTGTACAGATATCCCTGAGGGAGAGGGACTGAGAGACACCAGTCAGTGTACAGATATCTCCCTGAGGGAGAGGGGACTGAGAGACACCAGTCAGTGTACAGATATCTCCCTGAGGGAGATAGGACTGATAGACACCAGTCAGTGTACAGATATCTCCCTGAGGGAGAGGGGACTGAGACACACCAGTCAGTATACAGATATCTCCCTGAGGGAGAGGGGACTGAGAGACACCAGTCAGTGTACAGATATCTCCCTGAGAGAGAGGGGACTGAGAGACACCAGTCAGTGTACAGATATCTCCATGAGGGAGACGGGGACTGAGAGACACCAGTCAGTGTACAGATATCTCCCTGAGGGAGAGGGACTGAGAGACACCAGTCAGTGTACAGATATATCCCTGAGGGAGAGGGACTGAGAGATACCAGTCAGTGTACAGATATCTCCCTGAGGGAGAGAGAGTGACTGAGAGACACCAGTCAGTGTACAGATATCTCCCTGAGGGAGAGGGACTGAGAGACACCAGTCAGTGTACAGATATCTCCCTGAGGGACAGGGACTGAGAGACATCAGTCAGTGTACAGATATCTCCCTGAGGGACAGGGACTGAGAGACACCAGTCAGTGTACAGATATCTCCCTGAGGGAGAGGGGACTGAGAGACACCAGTCAGTGTACCGATATCACCCTGAGGGAGAGAGGGGACTGAGTGACACCAGTCAGTGTACAGATATCTCCCTGAGGGAGAGGGGACTGAGAGACACCAGTCAGTGTACAGATATCTCCCTGAGGGAGAGAGGGGACTGGGAGACACCAGTCAGTGTACAGATATCTCCCTGAGGGAGAGGGACTGAGAGACACCAGTCAGTGTACAGATATCTCCCTGAGAGAGAGGGACAGAGAGACACCAGTCAGTGTATAGATATCTCCCTGAGGGAGAGGGGACTGAGAGACACCAGTCAGTGTACAGATATCTCCCTGAGGGAGAGGGACTGAGAGACACCAGTCAGTGTACAGATATCTCCCTGAGGGAGAGAGGGGACTGAGAGACACCAGTCAGTGTACAGATATCTCCCTGAGGGAGAGGGACTGAGAGACACCAGTCAGTGTACAGATATCTCCCTGAGAAAGAGGGACTGGGAGACACCAGTCAGTGTACAGATATCTCCCCGAGGGAGAGGGGACTGAGAGACACCAGTCAGTGTACAGATATCTCCCTGAGGGAGAGGGACTGAGAGACACCAGTCAGTGTACAGATATCTCCCTGAGAGAGAGGGGACTGAGAGACACCAGTCAGTGTACAGATATTTCCCTGAGGGAGAGGGACTGAGATACACCAGTCAGTGTACAGATATCTCCATGAGGGAGAGGGACTGAGAGACACCAGTCAGTGTACAGATATCTCCCTGAGGGAGAGGGACTGAGAGACACGAGTCAGTGTACAGATATCTCCCTGAGGGAGAGGGACTGAGAGACACCAGTCAGTGTACAGATATCTCCCTGAGGGAGAGGGACTGAGAGACACCAGTCAGTGTTCAGATATCTCCCTGAGAGAGAGGGGACTGAGAGACACCAGTCAGTGTTCAGATATCTCCCTGAGAGAGAGGGGACTGAGAGACACCAGTCAGTGTACAGATATCCCTGAGGGAGAGGGACTGAGAGACACCAGTCAGTGTACAGATATCTCCCTGAGGGAGAGGGGACTGAGAGACACCAGTCAGTGTACAGATATCTCCCTGAGGGAGATAGGACTGATAGACACCAGTCAGTGTACAGATATCTCCCTGAGGGAGAGGGGACTGAGACACACCAGTCAGTATACAGATATCTCCCTGAGGGAGAGGGGACTGAGAGACACCAGTCAGTGTACAGATATCTCCCTGAGAGAGAGGGGACTGAGAGACACCAGTCAGTGTACAGATATCTCCATGAGGGAGACGGGGACTGAGAGACACCAGTCAGTGTACAGATATCTCCCTGAGGGAGAGGGACTGAGAGACACCAGTCAGTGTACAGATATATCCCTGAGGGAGAGGGACTGAGAGATACCAGTCAGTGTACAGATATCTCCCTGAGGGAGAGAGAGTGACTGAGAGACACCAGTCAGTGTACAGATATCTCCCTGAGGGAGAGGGACTGAGAGACACCAGTCAGTGTACAGATATCTCCCTGAGGGAGAGGGGACTGAGAGACACCAGTCAGTGTACAGATATCACCCTGAGGGAGAGGGGACTGAGAGACACCAGTCAGTGTACAGATATCTCCCTGAGGGACAGGGACTGAGAGACATCAGTCAGTGTACAGATATCTCCCTGAGGGACAGGGACTGAGAGACACCAGTCAGTGTACAGATATCTCCCTGAGGGAGAGGGGACTGAGAGACACCAGTCAGTGTACCGATATCACCCTGAGGGAGAGAGGGGACTGAGTGACACCAGTCAGTGTACAGATATCTCCCTGAGGGAGAGGGGACTGAGAGACACCAGTCAGTGTACAGATATCTCCCTGAGGGAGAGAGGGGACTGGGAGACACCAGTCAGTGTACAGATATCTCCCTGAGGGAGAGGGACTGAGAGACACCAGTCAGTGTACAGATATCTCCCTGAGAGAGAGGGACAGAGAGACACCAGTCAGTGTATAGATATCTCCCTGAGGGAGAGGGGACTGAGAGACACCAGTCAGTGTACAGATATCTCCCTGAGGGAGAGGGACTGAGAGACACCAGTCAGTGTACAGATATCTCCCTGAGGGAGAGAGGGGACTGAGAGACACCAGTCAGTGTACAGATATCTCCCTGAGGGAGAGGGACTGAGAGACACCAGTCAGTGTACAGATATCTCCCTGAGAAAGAGGGACTGGGAGACACCAGTCAGTGTACAGATATCTCCCCGAGGGAGAGGGGACTGAGAGACACCAGTCAGTGTACAGATATCTCCCTGAGGGAGAGGGACTGAGAGACACCAGTCAGTGTACAGATATCTCCCTGAGAGAGAGGGGACTGAGAGACACCAGTCAGTGTACAGATATCCCTGAGGGAGAGGGACTGAGAGACACCAGTCAGTGTACAGATATCTCCCTGAGGGAGAGGGGACTGAGAGACACCAGTCAGTGTACAGATATCTCCCTGAGGGAGAGGGGACTGAGAGACACCAGTCAGTGTACAGATATCTCCCTGAGGGAGCGGGACTGAGAGACACCAGTCAGTGTACAGATATCTCCCTGAGGGAGAGGAAGTGAGAGACACCAGTCAGTGTACAGATATCTCCCCGAGGGAGAGGGACTGAGAGACACCAGTCAGTGTACAGATATCTCCCTGAGGGAGAGGGACTGAGAGACACCAGTCAGTGTACAGATATCTCCCTGAGGGAGAGGGGACTGAGAGACACCAGTCAGTGTACAGATATCTCCCTGAGAGAGAGGGGACTGAGAGACACCAGTCAGTGTACAGATATCTCCCTGAGGGAGAGGGGGACTGAGAGACACCAGTCAGTGTACAGATATCTCCCTGAGGGAGAGGGACTGAGAGACACCAGTCAGTGTACAGATATATCCCTGAGGGAGAGGGACTGAGAGATACCAGTCAGTGTACAGATATCTCCCTGAGGGAGAGAGAGGGACTGAGAGACACCAGTCAGTGTACAGATATCTCCCTGAGGGAGAGGGGACTGAGAGACACCAGTCAGTGTACAGATATCTCCCTGAGGGAGAGGGGACTGAGAGACACCAGTCAGTGTACAGATATCTCCCTGAGGGACAGGGACTGAGAGACACCAGTCAGTGTACAGATATCTCCCTGAGGGACAGGGACTGAGAGACACCAGTCAGTGTACAGATATCTCCCTGAGGGACAGGGACTGAGAGACACCAGTCAGTGTACAGATATCTCCCTGAGGGAGAGGGACTGAGAGACACCAGTCAGTGTACAGATATCTCCCTGAGGGAGAGGGGACTGAGAGACACCAGTCAGTGTACAGATATCTCCCTGAGGGACAGGGACTGAGAGACACCAGTCAGTGTACAGATATCTCCCTGAGGGACAGGGACTGAGAGACACCAGTCAGTGTACAGATATCTCCCTGAGGGAGAGGGGACTGAGAGACACCAGTCAGTGTACAGATATCACCCTGAGGGAGAGAGGGGACTGAGCGACACCAGTCAGTGTACAGATATCTCCCTGAGGGAGAGGGGACTGAGAGACACCAGTCAGTGTACAGATATCTCCCTGAGGGAGAGAGGGGACTGAGAGACACCAGTCAGTGTACAGATATCTCCCTGAGGGAGAGGGACTGAGAGACACCAGTCAGTGTACAGATATCTCCCTGAGAGAGAGGGACAGAGAGACACCAGTCAGTGTACAGATATCTCCCTGAGGGAGAGGGACTGAGAGACACCAGTCAGTGTACAGATATCTCCCTGAGGGAGAGGGGACTGAGAGACACCAGTCAGTGTACAGATATCTCCCCGAGGGAGAGGGGACTGAGAGACACCAGTCAGTGTACAGATATCTCCCTGAGGGAGAGGGACTGAGAGACACCAGTCAGTGTACAGACATCTCCCTGAGGGAGAGGGGACTGAGAGACACCAGTCAGTGTACAGATATCTCCCTGAGGGAGAGGGGA
>NW_027250889.1:10000-35000 GCF_044704955.1 Pristiophorus japonicus | reverse complement strand
ACTCCCTCAGTACTGCCCCTCCGACAGTGCGGCACTCCCTCAGTACTGCCCCTCCGACAGTGCGGCACTCCCTCAGTACTGCACTGGAGTGTGGGCCTGGATTAATTTGCTCATGTCCTCGGGGTGGGAGGAGGAGGGGTAAGCGGGGGGGAGGGGGAATGAGGGCCTCACGGTGATGTCAAAGGGAGGGGAAATCGAGACGGGGGGTCAAAGTTGAATTCGAGTGGGGTTATTGTAGGGGGGCTGTGATTGGCTCTCATTGTCGTTGCCCCCCCACCCCCCCGGCCTTGTGTCTCCATTTGCCCCCCTCCTCCCCCTCCCCCTCTAACCCTATTGAACCAGTTTCACAAGTTGGCGTCTAATTAATGGGAACAGGGAGACTAGGCCGGAAATGGAGCCTGCCTTTGAAGCGGGGGGAGCGCTTGGCCTTTTTATGAGCCTCTGTGCAGACCGGCCTCTTGTGGTCACTGCCTCCCTCAGTTCCAGCCGCTCACCCTGGCAACCGGGCGGATGCTTTGAGTTAAATCGTCCTCTCCCCCTCCCTCAGCAACGCAGCCCGCTTTATCTTCATCTGCTGCACAGCTGGGTCCAGGGACCTGTCCCTTCCTCCTCGCTTTCTGTCTCTCTCTCTCTCTCCCTTTTCTCTTTGTCCATCTGTCTCTCTCTCTCTCTATCTCTATCTCTCTCCGTCTCTCTCACTCTCTCTCTCTTTCTCTCTATCTCTATCTCTCTCCGTCTCTCTCACTCTCTCTCTCTATATCTCTCTCTGTCTCTCTCACTCTCTCTCTCTCCCTCTCTCTTTCTCTCTCTCTGTCTGTCTCTCTCTCTCCCTCTCTCTGTCTCTCTCTGTGTCTCACTCCCTGTCTCACCCTCTCTCTGTCTCACTCTCTCCATATCTTTCGCTTTCTCTTTCTCTCTCTCTCACTATTGTCTGTTTCTGCTTCTCTCTCTCTCTCGCTCCGAGTCAGGAGGTTGTGGGTTCAAGTCCCACCTCAGGGACTTCAGCACAGAAATCTAGGCTGACACTCCCAGTGCTGTACTGAGGGAGTGCCGCACTGTCGGAGGGGCGGTACTGAGGGAGTGCCGCCCTGTCGGAGGGGCGGTACTGAGGGAGTGCCGCACTGTCGGAGGGGCGGTACTGAGGGAGTGCCGCACTGTCGGAGGGGCTGTACTGAGGGAGCCCCGCACTGTCGGAGGGGCAGTACTGAGGGAGTGCCGCACTGTCGGAGGGGCAGTACTGAGGGAGAGCCGCACGGTCGGAGGGGCAGTACTGAGGGAGTGCCGCACTGTCGGAGGGGCTGTACTGAGGGAGTGCCGCACTGTCGGAGAGGCAGTACTGAGGGAGCCCCGCACTGTCGGAGGGGCAGTACTGAGGGAGCCCCGCACTGTCGGAGGGGCAGTACTGAGGGAGCGCCGCACTGTCGGAGGGGCAGTACTGAGGGAGTGCCGCACTGTCGGAGGGGCTGTACTGAGGGAGTGCCGCACTGTCGGAGGGGCAGTACTGAGGGAGCGCCGCACTGTCGGAGGGGCAGTACTGAGGGAGTGCCGCACTGTCGGAGGGGCAGTACTGAGGGAGAGCCGCACGGTCGGAGGGGCAGTACTGAGGGAGCGCCGCACTGTCGGAGGGGCAGTACTGAGGGAGCGCCGCACTGTCGGAGGGGCAGTACTGAGGGAGTGCCGCACTGTCGGAGGGGCAGTACTGAGGGAGTGCCGCACTGTCGGAGGGTCAGTACTGAGGGAGCGCCGCACTGTCGGAGGGGCAGTACTGAGGGAGCACCGCACTGTCGGAGGGGCAGTACTGAGGGAGTGCCGCACTGTCGGAGGGGCGGTACTGAGGGAGCGCCGCACTGTCGGAGGGGCAGTACTGAGGGAGCGCCGCACTGTCGGAGGGGTGGTACTGAGGGAGTGCTGCACTGTCGGAGGGGCAGTCTGTCGGATGAAACATTAAACCGAGGCTCCGTGCGCCCTCTGAGGTGAGGGTAAAAGATCCCACGCCCACCACTGGAGGGAGCGTGGGGGGAGATCTCCCGCTGTTGTACATTCAGGGCACACTGCAGGAGGCCATTCGGCCCATCGCGCCTGTACGTTGCTGTCCCGATCCCTGCCCTTTCCCCACAGCCCCACAACTTTATTCAATCCGCTTTTGAAAGTCACTATCGAATGTCCTCCTGCCTCTCCAGGCCGCGAGCTCCAGATCGTAGACACCCTCCGCGTAAAAATAGCCCTCCTCGTAAAAATAGCCCTCCGCGTAAAAATAGCCCTCCTCACCCGCCGCGAACTTGAGCCAATTTTCTTCAATTTTATTACAGTTACAGTCGCTGCTTATTTACTCTTTGTCAAAATTCTCCTCCTGGTTTACAAATCCCTCCATGTACCTCGCCCCTCCCTATCTCTGTAACCTCCTCCATGTACCTCGCCCCTCCCTATCTCTGTAACCTCCTCCATGTACCTCGCCCCTCCCTATCTCTAACCTCCTCCATGTACCTCGCCCCTCCCTATCTCTGTAACCTCCTCCATGTACCTCGCCCCTCCCTATCTCTGTAACCTCCTCCATGTACCTCGCCCCTCCCTATCTCTGTAACCTCCTCCATGTACCTCGCCCCTCCCTATCTCTGTAACCTCCTCCATGTACCTCGCCCCTCCCTATCTCTGTAACCTCCTCCATGTACCTCGCCCCTCCCTATCTCTGTAACCTCCTCCATGTACCTCGCCCCTCCCTATCTCTGTAACCTCCTCCATGTACCTCACCCCTCCCTATCTCTGTAACCTCCTCCATGTACCTCGCCCCTCCCTATCTCTGTAACCTCCTCCATGTACCTCGCCCCTCCCTATCTCTGTAACCTCCTCCATGTACCTCGCCCCTCCCTATCTCTGTAACCTCCTCCATGTACCTCGCCCCTCCCTATCTCTGTAACCTCCTCCATGTACCTCGCCCCTCCCTATCTCTGTAACCTCCTCCATGTACCTCGCCCCTCCCTATCTCTGTAACCTCCTCCATGTACCTCGCCCCTCCCTATCTCTGTAACCTCCTCCATGTACTTCGCCCCTCCCTATCTCTGTAACCTCCTCCATGTACCTCGCCCCTCCCTATCTCTGTAACCTCCTCCATGTACCTCGCCCCTCCCTATCTCTGTAACCTCCTCCATGTACCTCGCCCCTCCCTATCTCTGTAACCTCCTCCATGTACCTCACCCCTCCCTATCTCTGTAACCTCCTCCATGTACCTCGCCCCTCCCTATCTCTGTAACCTCCCCCATGTACCTCGCCCCTCCCTATCTCTGTAACCTCCTCCATGTACCTCGCCCCTCCCTATCTCTGTAACCTCCCCCATGTACCTCGCCCCTCCCTATCTCTGTAACCTCCTCCATGTACCTCGCCCCTCCCTATCTCTGTAACCTCCTCCATGTACCTCGCCCCTCCCTATCTCTGTAACCTCCTCCATGTACCTCGCCCCTCCCTATCTCTGTAACCTCCTCCATGTACCTCGCCCCTCCCTATCTTTGTAACCCCCTCCAGCCCCACAACCCCCCGAGATCTCTGCGCTCCTCTAACTCTGCCCTCCTGACCATCCCTGATTATAATCGCTCCACTATCGGTGGCCGTGCCTTCTGTTGCCTGGACCCCAAGCTCTGGAACTCCCTCCCTAAACCTCTCCGCCTCTCTACCTCTCTCCCCTCCTTGAGGTTGGGCCTCTACTCATTGGAGTTCAGAAGAATGAGAGGTGATCTTATCGAAACGTATCAGATTATGAGGGGGCTCGACAAGGTGGATGCAGAGAGGATGTTCCCACTGATGGGGGGAGACTAGAACTAGGGGGCATGGTCTTAGAATAAGGGGCCGCCCATTTAAAACTGAGATGAGGAGGAATTTCTTCTCTCAGAGGGTTGTAAATCTGTGGAATTCTCTGCCCCAGAGAGCTGTGGAGGCTGGGTCATTGAATATATTTAAGGTGGAGATAGACAGATTTTTGAGCGATAAGGGAGTGAAGGGTTATGGGGAGCAGGCGGGGAAGTGGAGCTGAGTCCATGATCGGATCAGCCATGGTCATATTAAATGGCGGAGCAGGTTCGAGGGGCCGAATGGCCGACTCCTGCTCCTGTTTCTGATGTTCTTTAAGGCGCTCCTTAAAACCGACCTCTTTGACAAAGCTTTTGGTCACCTGCCCTGATTTCTTCGCTCGTGGCTTGGTGTTAACATTTTTGTCTTAAACACTCGTGTGAGGTGCCTTGCGAGGTTTGACGCCGCGAAAGGGGCTATACAAATACAAATTGGTGTTGTTATTAATTTGAACATTTCTATTGGTCCTACACCAATATTTATCCCTCAACGAATGTAACTGTAACAAAAAACAGGTGACCTTCTGAATCTCGTGGCTGTTTGTGGGATCTTGCTCTGCGCAATCTGGCCCCCACGTTTCCTGCGTCACAACCGTGACCGCAATCCAACAAAGTACCGCGATGGAGGACCAGTGTGGAGCGCGTCTGTCTCTCTGGCAGTCTCCCTTCCCGTTTTTCTCTCTCTCTCTCTCTCTCTCTCTCTCTGGCTGTCCATCTTTCTCTCCGTCCTTGCTGTCTGTCTCGTTCCCTCTCCCCGATTTCCCCCTGCCCCCCGCCCCCCCCCGCTCGCCTCCGTTAACGGGATCCCTCTCGCTCTGCCGTTCGCAGGAGACCGGTACTGGGTGTTCAAGGAGGCCTCCTTGCAGTCGGGCTACCCCCGGAACCTGAGGGACATGGCTCCCAGGCTTCCCAAGGACCGCATCGACGCAGCTCTCTGGTGGAGCCCCAACGGCAAGACCTACTTCTTCCGGGGAAACAAGTAAGTCTTGGGCAAGCATTGTGGGGGGGGGAGAGGGGGCGTTCGGAGGGTGGGGGCCTGCGGGATAGGCCTCATCACTGGATCCAAGATGGCCGCTCCCTTTCCCGCCCTCTAACGGGCCGCTGTCGTCAAGGTGACGGGCCTGGTCACCGGATCCAAGATGGCCGCTCCCTTTCCCGCCTCTAACGGGCCGCTGTTGTCAAGGTGACGGGCCTGGTCACCGGATCCAAGATGGCCGCTCCCATTTCCCGCCTCAGAAGGGCCGGCGTTGTCAAGGTGACGGGCCTGGTCACTGGATCCAAGATGGCCGCTCCCTTTCCCGCCCACTAACGGGCCGCTGTTGTCAAGGTAACGGGCCTGGTCACTGGATCCAAGATGGCCACTCCCTTTCCCGCCCTCTAACGGGCCGCTGTTGTCAAGGTGACAGGCCTGGTCACTGGATCCAAGATGGCCGCTCCCTTTCCCGCCCTCTAACGGGCCGCTGTTGTCAAGGTGACAGGCCTGGTCACTGGATCCAAGATGGCCGCTCCCTTTCCCGCCCACTAACGGGCCGCTGTCGTCAAGGTGACGGGCCTGGTCACTGGATCCAAGATGGCCGCTCCCTTTCCCGCCTCTAACGGGCCGCTGTCGTCAAGGTGACGGGCCTGGTCACTGGATCCAAGATGGCCGCTCCCATTTCCCGCCTCAGAAGCGCCGGCGTTGTCACAGGCCCCATACCGCCATGTCTGCCGACCAGCGGAGAAGCGGGCGCGACCTGCGGCGCCGCGGGCGAATCCAAACCGGAGACCCGCAGGGCGAGACCGCCGCCGCCGCCGCCATTTTGAAATGGATTGGGGAACCCCCTAAAACTCGGGCCTGACCCGAGGCTTTCCCAAACTGACCTGCCCCGCGGCCCTCGTTGAGAACCTCCTCGGGAGAACGGGTTTCCGTTTTGCCGGTGTTTTGCCTCGTTGGCCAGCCGAGCTCGTGTGCCTCGGCGGGATATTCGGCTACAGGGGGAAGCGTACCTGAGCCCAATCCTGTCCTCGCCTGCCGTGGTGACGACGATCCCTGGCTGGTTTTCTCTCCCCCTATCCTCCCTTCCCTAACATGGGACACAGCAACAAATTGTCGTCCCATCAGCCCCCTGCCTCCAGCCCCTTCTCCCCAACCTGAGAGAAGCTAACTGCACAGAATTGGGAAGGGACCTGGGACCCTCCTGGTCTGTGTGTGGGGCTCAGTACCCGAGGGGGTGAAGGGGGAGGGGATGGGACTTTGGGATCTTGCTGCTCTGTGTGTGTGGGGCTCAGTACCACACTGGGTGAGGGGGGAGGGGATGGGACTTTGGGATCTTGCTGCTCTGTGTGTGTGGGGCTCAGTACCACACAGGGTGAGGGGGGAGGGGATGGGACTTTGGGATCTTGCTGCTCTGTGTGTGTGGGCCTCAGTACCCGAGGGGGCGAGGGGGGAGGGGATGGGACTTTGGGATCTTGCTGCTCTGTGTGTGGGCCTCAGTACCACAGGGGGTGAGGGGGGAGGGGATGAGACTTTGGGATCTTGCTGCTCTGTGTGTGGGCCTCAGTACCACACGGGGTGAGGGGGCAGGGGATGGGACTTTGGGATCTTGCTGCTCTGTGTGTGTGGGGCTCAGTACCACACTGGGTGAGGGGGGAGGGGATGGGACTTTGGGATCTTGCTGCTCTGTGTGTGGGCCTCAGTACCACAGGGGGTGAGGGGGGAGGGGATGGGACTTTGGGATCTTGCTGCTCTGTGTGTGTGGGCCTCAGTACCCGAGGGGGTGAGGGGGGCAGGGATGGGACTTTGGGATCTTGCTGCTCTGTGTGTGGGCCTCAGTACCCGAGGGGGTGAGGGGGGCGGGGATGGGACTTTGGGATCTTGCTGCTCTGTGTGTGGGCCTCAGTACCACACGGGGGTGAGGGGGGGAGGGGATGGGACTTTGGGATCTTGCTGCTCTGTGTGTGGGCCTCAGTACCACAGGGGGTGAGGGGGGAGGGGATGGGATTTTGGGATCTTGCTGCTCTGTGTGTGGGCCTCAGTACCCCCAGATTGTGATGGTCCCAGTTGCTGACGGACCAGTTTCTAACCCCCCGCCCTGCAGGTATTACCGCTATGACGAGGACACGCGTTCCGTGGAGGCAGGTTATCCGAAGTCCATCAGTGCCTGGCAGGGCATCCCCGATTCACCCAAGGCTGCCTTTGTTTCCGAAGATGGAGGTAGGTGGACACATCAAATCTGGGCAGGGCCCCACCTGCCTGTAGTGGGCCCCGTGGTGTAGGAACCGGGCTGTACTCTGTATCTAACCCCCTGTACCTGCCCTGGGAGTGTTTGATGGGACAGTGTAGAGGGAGCTTTACTCCGTATCTAACCCCCTGTACCTGCCCTGGGAGTGTTTGATGGGACAGTGTAGAGGGAGCTTTACTCTGTATCTAACCCCCTGTACCTGCCCTGGGAGTGTTTGATGGGACAGTGTAGAGGGAGCTTTATTCTATATCTAACCCCCTGTACCTGCCCTGGGAGTGTTTGATGGGACAGTGTAGAGGGAGCTTTA
Organism: Pristiophorus japonicus; assembly: GCF_044704955.1. Lineage (NCBI taxonomy): Eukaryota > Metazoa > Chordata > Chondrichthyes > Pristiophoridae > Pristiophorus > Pristiophorus japonicus. The sequence continues at coordinate 27,636 of NW_027250889.1, read as the reverse complement.
CTCTGTATCTAACCCCGTGCTGTACCTGCCCTGGGAGTGTTTGATGGGACAGTGTAGAGGGAGCTTTACTCTGTACCTAACCCCCTGTACCTGCCCTGGGAGTGTTTGATGGGACAGTGTAGAGGGAGCTTTACTCTGTATCTAACCCCGTGCTGTACCTGCCCTGGGCGTGTTTGATGGGACAGTGTAGAGGGAGCTTTACTCTGTATCTAACCCCGTGCTGTACCTGCCCCGGGAGTGTTTGATGGACAGTGTAGAGGGAGCTTTACTCTGTATCTAACCCCCTGTACCTGCCCTGGGAGTGTTTGATGGGACAGTGTAGAGGGAGCTTTACTCTGTATCTAACCCCCTGTACCTGCCCTGGGAGTGTTTGATGGGACAGTGTAGAGGGAGCTTTACTCTGTATCTAACCCCGTGCTGTACCTGCCCTGGGAGTGTTTGATGGGACAGTGTAGAGGGAGCTTTACTCTGTATCTAACCCCGTGTTGTCCCTGCGTTGGGAGTGTTTAGTTTTGGAGGGTGGCGAAGATTCCCGTAGACAAAGAGTTGGGCGGGACTGTTGGTGTGGAGTCACGTGTAGTCTCAGTCCGGATCTGGCCGGCTGTTTTCCTTCTGGCGAAGCAGTTGGGTCTTTGCCGGCGGTGAGGGGGGTTTGGGGAGTGGGGGGGTCGACAGGTCGAGATACGTCCGGCCATTTTCTAACCGGATTCTCTGCCGTTCTCTCCCCCCCCCCCACCCCCACCTTGCAGTGTTCACCTACTTTGTGAAGGGGAACCGATATTGGAAGTTCAACAACCAGCACCTGAAGGTGGAGCCCGGATACCCCAAGTCCATCCTGCGAGACTGGTTCGGCTGTCCCACTGACCCCACCCTCGACACCGACAAGGACGTGGTAGTGACCGTGACAGATGACGCACCGATCGGCATCAACCCTGCCGCCATCGTGGTCCCGGTCCTGCTCCTCACTGCCGTCGTCATCCTGGCCTGCCTGGTCTTCGTCTTCAAGAGGAACGGCACTCCCAAACGTCTGCTGTACTGTCATCGCTCGCTGCTGGACAAAGTGTGAGGGGCGAGGGCTGTCCCCCGGCAACCCCTCCCCTCCCCGGCAACCCTCCCCTCCCCGGCAACCCCTCCCCGGCAACCCCTCCCCTCCCCGGCAACCCTCCCCTCCCCGGCAACCCTCCCCTCCCCGGCAACCCCCCCCTCCCCGGCAACCCCTCCCCTCCCCGGCAACCCTCCCCTCCCCGGCAACCCTCCCCTCCCCGGCAACCCCTCCCCTCCCCTCCCCGGCAACCCTCCCCTCCCCGGCAACCCCTCCCCTCCCCGGCAACCCTCCCCTCCCCCGGCAACCCCTCCCCTCCCCGGCAACCCTCCCCTCCCCGGCAACCCCTCCCCGGCAACCCTCCCCTCCCCGGCAACCCCTCCCCGGCAACCCCTCCCCTCCCCGGCAACCCTCCCCTCCCCGGCAACCCCTCCCCTCCCCGGCAACCCTCCCCTCCCCCGGCAACCCCTCCCCTCCCCGGCAACCCTCCCCTCCCCGGCAACCCCTCCCCGGCAACCCTCCCCTCCCCGGCAACCCCTCCCCGGCAACCCTCCCCTCCCCGGCAACCCTCCCCGGCAAACCCTCCCCTCCCCTCCCCGGCAACCCTCCCCTCCCCGGCAACCCCTCCCCTCCCCGGCAACCCTCCCCTCCCCGGCAACCCCTCCCCTCCCCCGGCAACCCTCCCCTCCCCGGCAACCCTCCCCTCCCCGGCAACCCTCCCCTCCCCCGGCAACCCCTCCCCTCCCCGGCAACCCTCCCCTCCCCGGCAACCCCTCCCCGGCAACCCCTCCCCTCCCCGGCAACCCTCCCCTCCCCGGCAACCCTTCCCCTCCCCGGCAACCCCCCCCTCCCTCCCCTCCCCCGGCAACCCCTCCCCTCCCCGGCAACCCTCCCCTCCCCGGCAACCCTCCCCTCCCCCGGCAACCCTCCCCTCCCTCCCCTCCCCCGGCAACCCCTCCCCTCCCCGGCAACCCCTCCCCTCCCCGGCAACCCTCCCCTCCCCGGCAACCCTCCCCTCCCCCGGCAACCCTCCCCTCCCCGGCAACCCCTCCCCTCCCCGGCAACCCTCCCCTCCCCGGCAACCCTCCCCTCCCTCCCCTCCCCCGGCAACCCCTCCCTCCCCTCCCCGGCAACCCTCCCCTCCCCGGCAACCCTCCCCTCCCTCCCCTCCCCCGGCAACCCCTCCCTCCCCTCCCCGGCAACCCTCCCCTCCCCGGCAACCCCTCCCCTCCCCGGCAACCCTCCCCTCCCCGGCAACCCCTCCCCTCCCCCGGCAACCCTCCCCTCCCCCGGCAACCCTCCCCTCCCTCCCCTCCCCCGGCAACCCCTCCCTCCCCTCCCCGGCAACCCTCCCCTCCCGGCAACCCTCCCCTCCCTCCCCTCCCCCGGCAACCCCTCCCTCCCCTCCCCGGCAACCCCTCCCCTCCCCGGCAACCCCTCCCCTCCCCGGCAACCCCTCCCCGGCAACCCCTCCCCTCCCCGGCAACCCCTCCCCGGCAACCCTCCCCTCCCCGGCAACCCTCCCCTCCCCGGCAACCCCTCCCCCAGCAACCCCTCCCCTCCCCCGGCAACCCCTCCCCTCCCCCGGCAACCCCTCCCCGGCAACCCCTCCCCGGCAACCCCTCCCCGGCAACCCCTCCCCTCCCCCGGCAAACCCTCCCCTCCCCCAGCAACCCCTCCCCTCCCCGGCAACCCCTCCCCTCCCCGGAAACCCCTCCCCTCCCCGGCAACCCCTCCCCCGGCAACCCCTCCCCTCCCCGGCAACCCCTCCCCTCCCCCGGCAACCCCTCCCCTCCCCGGCAACCCCTCCCCGGCAACCCCTTCCCTCCCTCCCCTCCCCCGGCAACCCCTCCCCTCCCCGGCAAACCCTCCCCTCCCCGGCAACCCCTCCCCTCCCCGGCAACCCCTCCCCGGCAACCCCTCCCCTCCCCGGCAACCCCTCCCCTCCCCGGCAACCCTCCCCGGCAAACCCTCCCCTCCCCCGGCAAACCCTCCCCTCCCCCGGCAACCCCTCCCCTCCCCCGGCAAACCCTTCCTCCCCCGGCAACCCATTCCCTCCCCCTCCCTCGGCAACCACTCCCCTCCCCCGGCAACCCTCCCCTCCCCTTCCCTCCCCCGGCAACCCCTCTCCTCCTCTCCCCCAGCAACCCCTTCCCATTCCCCTCACCCCCTCCTGTCCTCCTCCACCAAACCTCCCCCCCCGCCACCCCTCCCCTCATTTTCTCCTCCTCCTCCATCTAACCTCACCCCTCACTCCTTCCTCCCTCTCCCTCCTTACTCTCCCCTCCACCGATCCTCCATTGCTCCCTCCCACCCCCCTCCCCTCACTCCCTCACTCCCCCCTCCCCTCACTCCCCCCCTCTCCCCTCACTCCCTCACTCCCCTCACTCCCATACTCCCTCCCTCCCCTCACTCCCCCCCTCTCCCCTCACTCCCATACTCCCTCCCTCCCCTCACTCCCTCACTCCCCCCCTCTCCCCTCCTCCTGTGGTGTACCGATGCCCGTCTCCCGGTCGGATTGGGCCTGCCCTCCTCGCACTCGCAGTGCCTCCCCTCTCGCCCTCGAGTGTTCTTGAGAAACGCCTCCCCCCTCCCCCCACCCCTCCCCCCCACCTCCCTTCACCCACTCAGCATCTGAATCCCTCGAGTCAGGCGGCGAGGGTACCCGAAGAGGACCAAGCCCTCCACGACCTTTCCCCTTTCGAGGGCGGGCGCGCGCCCACGCCCCCTTTGACCTCACAGCCGCCTTTGACCTTGTGGCAGAGGGCAGCGGATGGTCCCATTCCAGCGGGGGGGGGAGGGGGGAGAGTTACAGGCCCGGCTTTGCCGCTGGGTTCGAAGGTCACGGTTATGACCCTTGACCTGGCCACCCCTGGGGCCTCCTGTCCGCTCATTGCATTTGAGGTTTTTCCGCCCCTCCCATCAGCCCCTCCCCTTCACGTTTGTGGCTCTGGGGGGGGGCGGGCGGGGGGGGCCTTGCGATCGAGGCCTCGGGGCGGGGAAGGGTGAGCGAGGGAGACGGGAGGGAGTTATCCTCCGGGATATTGGCCAGTGGGAGGGGAGGGGGAGGCCTGAGAGGCGGCTTGCTGTGTTCCGCTGTGGGATAGGGCCGCAGTGGGGAGGGTTGGGGTGGCGGGGAGGGGGGAACGCGACTCCCAACAGCGGCTCAAGCAGCGCGGGACCGCTGATTCACCTCTGACCCCCCTCTCGCGGGACTCCGGGCCTTCGGGTGCTGGAATGGACCTGCCCGCAATCTCCATGTTGACTGACCGACGGGCTTCCCCATCGCCGTTGCGTCCTGGTTTACTGGACAGTCACGCAGTCTCGAGTCACACGGCGGCGGGGACAATCCAACAAGGCGCGCCACAAGTTCAATCCTCGGTGGAACATTTCCTGGAGGGACTTTTGCTTCCAAAGGTGTTTCAGTGGCCACCTCCCACACCGGCGTATTCGTGGGAACGGAGCGGAAGGGCGCATGTCGCGACACGGAGTTAGACGCGCGGCCTCGCGCGACGGGCGATGTGGGCCCCGATCTCCGTCCCGCTCGATAAGACCCACCCCCCCCGACGATGTGACGGGAAGTCAGCCTGGGACACCCCCGCCCCACATACACACACACACACACGCACCAGTTAGGCCATCTCGGTGGAGATGTCTGATGGGCAGAGATGGTCGGTCGCCCGTGGTCAGGCCCAGAGACCACCACAGGACTTCTCAGGGGCAGGGAGTCGGGGCCTGGAGGTGCTGTTCCACCCACAGCCTCTCGGGCCGTCACAGACAGCGCCACGACAGGTGGGGAGCCCGTCGGAGAATGCCTTGGGGTCAGGGGTGGAGAGCACGATGGGAGCCTCAGGGATCAAGGAATGGAAGGCCCACCAGAGAAGGTCTCGGGGGTCAGAGAGATGGAGAGCACGATGGGAGCGTCAGGGATCAAAGAATGGAAGGCCCTCCAGAGAAGGTCTCGGGGGGTCAGAGAGATGGAGAGCACGATGGGAGCATCAGGGATCAAGGAATGGAAGGCCCACCAGAGAAGGTCTCGGGGGGTCAGAGAGATGGAGAGCACGATGGGAGCGTCAGAGATCAAGGACTGGAAGGCCCACCAGAGAAGATCTCGGGGGTCAGGGGTGGAGAACATCAGGGAATGTCCCAGCATCAGGGATGGACAGTATCGGGGGCCCCAGGTCAGGGATGGACAGTATCGGAGGTCCCAGGGTCAGGGGTTGACAGTATAGGGGGGTCCCAGGGTCAGGGATGGACAGTATAGGGGGTCCCAGGTCAGGGATGGACAGTATAGGGAGGTCCCAGGGTCAGGGATGGACAGTATCGGGGGTCCCAGGTCACGGATGGACAGTATCGGAGGTCCTAGGTCAGGGATGCAGAAGATCAGGGAATGTCCCAGGTTAGGGATGGACAGTATACTGGGGGTCCCAGGTCAGGGATGGACAGTATCGGGGGTCCCAGGGTCAGGGATGGACAGTATCGGGGGTCCCAGGTCAGGGATGGACAGTATAAGGGGTTCCAGGGTCAGGGGTTGAAAGTATAGGGGGGTCCCAGGGTCAGGGATGGACAGTATAGGGGTCTCGGGTCAGGGATGGACAGTATCGGGGGTCCCGGGTCAGGGATGGACACTATACTGGGGGTCCCAGGTCAGGGATGGACAGTTTCGGGGGTCCCAGGTCAGGGATGGACAGTATACTGGGGGTCTCAGGTCAGGGATGGACAGTATCAGGGGTTCCAGGTCAGGGATGGACAGTATACTGGGGGTCCCAGGTCAGGGATGGACAGTATACTGGGGGTCCCAGGTCAGGGATGGACAGTTTCGGGGGTCCCAGGTCAGAGATGGACAGTATACTGGGGGTCCCAGGTCAGGGATGGACAGTATACTGGGGGTCCCAGGTCAGGGATGGACAGTTTCGGGGGTCCCGGGTCAGGGATGGACAGTATATTGGGGGTCCCAGGTCAGGGATGGACAGTTTCGGGGGTCCCAGGTCAGGGATGGACAGTATACTGGGGGTCCCAGGTCAGGGATGGACAGTATACTGGGGGTCCCAGGTCAGGGATGGACAGTATCGGGGGTCCCAGGTCAGGGATGGAGAAGATCAAAGACCCTTCACCAGCCAGCTGATGGTTCCCAACAGCACTCGTGGCCCCTGGGACTATCTGGGGCCGCACACATGAGCGGGGTTTGAGAGTAAGTGTTCAGGTTTGGGTGGCACTGGGGCATGGTGGGGAATCCCCGTGGCTCAGTCCCAGGTTCCTCCCGCTGACCAAACGCTGGGGAAGACCCAGCAAGTTCCTTGAGCGCGATCAATGTCAAAGGGCGTTCGGTCTGTCTTGATCCCGTGCGGAAAGGGAAGATTGTGGGAGGGGGGGGCCATTGCCAATTTGTTCAATCTGGTTTCTCCTCCTTGGTTCAGGGCCTTTGGTGAGATTCTTGCCCCCCCCCCACACCCCTCGCTCAATGTGAAGGGGCTTTTCACCAACATTTGATGCTGTGTGTACGTGTTTACTCAACGGGATGGGGTCTGCTCTCTAGTCGGGACAGTATTATCCCAGTCGTAGAATCTTACAGCACCGAGAGAGGCCGTTGGCTCTCCCTGGTGCCCCAGAGCCCAATTGACCCCCTTTCCCCCCACAACCCTGCACAATTTTCCCCCCCTTCAACTATCCATCCAGTTGCCCCCTTTTCAATGTCACCCGTTCAGCCATTGACCGCAGCAGCCCTCCGCGTGAGAAACACTTCTCCTCCTCTGGTCCTTTGGGCCAATCGCCGTGAGCCTGTGGCCGCTGGTTACCGACCCCCACACGGTCCCGGGGGAGGGGTAAGGGGGGGGGGGAGGGGGTCGCGGCTACAGTTGACCCCATCGCCCGCGGATCAAGGAAAGGGGGAGAAAGAGCGTAGAGGGGCGGGGTGGGGTTTCCCGATCACCAATCCAGGGACTTCTGCTGGGACCGGGTGAAGGGTGTGGCGGGGGGGGAGGGGTTTTGTGATGAACACCACGGTCAAATACCCGCCTGGCATTCACCGCCTGTCGACCCCACCCCGGGCGAGGTCCTGGAAGACTTTAAGCCCGCGCAGCGAGAGTCAATGTGTCGGGTTGGGGGTGAGGGGGGGGGTGGAAAAGAGCCATGGCGATAGCGATTGCGTTTCCCAGGTAACGAGGGTGGTGGGGGGGGGGGGGAAATGGCTCATTTGACCCCTGACCCCCCCCCCCCCCCCCCTGCGGTCAACCATCGTGGGTCAAAGGGCAAAGAAAGAGAGGGAGAGAGGAATCCCGGCCTCCCAAAACATTCCCGCGCGACATTCCTGCTCCAACCCTCGAAACGTTAGGAAGCAAGATGGCGGCACTCTTAAAGGTACAGTCCGCCTGAGCGACAGCGCACATAAGGGAACGATGAGACCCACGCGATGCTTTTTGTGTGTTTTTTATATTATATGTGTGATTATTAAAGTGATTTTTTTCTCGCCCGTTATTTGAGAAGCCAATTTAACCTGCTGGGCAGGTGCTGGGATTTTGGCATCCAGTGTTCCAGCAGACCTTCTGTACAAATCTTCCTTCTTATTGTGAAAAGTGAATTTTGTTTTGTTTTCGGTTTTTAAAAAAAAAAAGAAACAGAATATTAACTTGTGTTTTTTTTTCCGGGTTAATTCAACGGTTTGTGGACTCGTGTAATTTAATGTCAAAAGAAATAAAATCAGAAATGGCTTTGGAAAGTGGTTCTTGCCTCTGGTTCTTGTGGGGGAAGTCTTTCTCTCTCTCGACTCGGAAGCCACAAGGATTTGGGTACGAGGCTCCATTCACCGTGAGTGGCCCCTACCTTCCCCCACCTCCTCCCCCCTCCCGTCCCAGGGACTCGAGCACTCTAGGCTCACACTCCCAGTGCAGTACTGAGGGAGCGCCGCACTGTCGGAGGGGCAGTACTGAGGGAGTGCCGCACTGTCGGAGGTGCAGTACTGAGGGAGCGCCGCACTGTCGGAGGGGCAGTGCTGAGGGAGCGCCGCACTGTGGGAGGGGCAGTACTGAGGGAGCCCCGCACTGTTGGAGGGGCAGTACTGAAGGAGCCCCGCACTGTGGGAGGGGCAGTACTGAGGGAGCGCCGCACTGTGGGAGGGGCAGTACTGAGGGAGCGCCGCACTGTGGGAGGGGCAGTACTGAAGGAGCCCCGCACTGTGGGAGGGGCAGTACTGAGGGAGCCCCGCACTGTCGGTGGGGCAGTACTGAAGGAGCCCCGCACTGTGGGAGGGGCAGTACTGAGGGAGCGCCGCACTGTGGGAGGGGCAGTACTGAGGGAGCGCCGCACTGTGGGAGGGGCAGTACTGAAGGAGCCCCGCACTGTCGGAGGGGCAGTACTGAGGGAGCCCCGCACTGTGGGAGGGGCAGTACTGAGGGAGCCCCGCACTGTCGGAGGGGCAGTACTGAGGGAGCCCCGCACTGTGGGAGGGGCAGTACTGAGGGAGCCCCGCACTGTGGGAGGGGCAGTACTGAGGGAGCCCCGCACTGTCGGAGGGGCAGTACTGAGGGAGCCCCGCACTGTGGGAGGGGCAGTACTGAGGGAGCCCCGCACTGTCGGAGGGGCAGTACTGAGGGAGCCCCGCACTGTGGGAGGGGCAGTACTGAGGGAGCTTGTGATGCACACGTTGGCTGCCCTGTTTCCTACACTGCCAAAGTGCTGAATTGTCTGCGAAGCACTTTGCGACAAGCGCAGGATGTTAGAGGTGCTGTATAAACAGAGGTAAGTCTGTCCTTGTCTCTCTCTTTTTGCTCTCTTTATCTTTCTCTCTTTCGTTCAGACCGTTTGAGGAGGTGGGGAGGCCATGATCGACGTGGTACTGAGGCTCGTGAAGCAGAAATTTCCCAGGTAACCCTCCGCCCCGCCATTAAAGAAGCAGTAGCAGGACATTTGGAAAAGCAAAATTGGGTCAGGCAGAGTCACCATGGATTTATGACGGGGAAGTCATGTTTGACAAATTTGCTGGAGTTCTTTGAAGATGCAATGAACAGGATGGATAAAGGGGAACCAGTGGATGTGGTGTATTTGGATTTCCAGAAGGCATTTGACAAGGTGCCACATAAAAGGTTACTGCACAAGATGAAAGTTCACGGGGGTTGGGGGTAATATATTAACATGGACAGAGGATTGGTTAACTAACAGAGAACAGAGAGTGAGGATAAATGGGTCATTCTCTGGTTGGCCACCAGTGACTAGTGGGGTGCCGCAGGGATCAGTGCTGGGACCCCAACTATTTACAATCTATATTAATGACTTGGACTGATTCCCGGGATGGTGGGACTGACCTATCAAGAAAGACTGGATCAACTGGGCTTGTATTCACTGGAGTTCAGAAGAATGAGAGGGGATCTCATAGAAACGTTTAAAATTCTGACGGGTTTAGACAGATTAGATGCAGGAAGAATGTTCCCGATGTTGGGGAAACCCAGAACCAGGGGTCACAGTCTGAGGATAAGGGGTAAGCCATTTAGGGTCGAGATGAGGAGACACTTCTTCACCCAGAGAGTGGTGAACCTGTGGAATTCTCTACCACAGAAAGTTATTGAGGCCAATTCATTAAATATATTCAAAAGGGAGTTAGATGAAGTCCTTACTACTCGGGGGATTAAGGGGTATGGCGAGAAAGCAGGAATGGGGGACTGAAGTTGCATGTTCAGCCATGAACTCATTGAATGGCGGTGCAGGCTCGAAGGGCTGAATGGCCTACTCCTGCACCTATTTTCTATGTTTCTATGGAAGAAGGGACGGAGTGTAACGTAGCCAAGTTTGCTGACGATACAAAGATGGGAGGAAAAGCAATGTGGGAAAGTGTGAGGTTATCCACTTTGTCAGAAATAATACAAAAGCAAGTTATTATTTAAATGGAGACAGATTACAAAGTGCCGCAGTACAGCGGGACCTGGGGGTTACTTGTACATGAAACACAAAAGGTTAGTCTGCAGGTACAGCAAGTGATCAGGAAGGCCAATGGTATCTTGGCCTTTATTGCAAAGGGGGATGGAGTATAAAAGCAGGGAAGTCTTGCTCCAGTTATACAGGGTATTGGTGAGGCCACACCTGGAGTACTGCGTGCAGTTTTGGTCTCCGTATTTACGAAAGGATATACTTGCTTTGGAGGCAGTTCAGAGAAGGTTCACTCGGTTGATTCCGGGGATGAGGGGGTTGACTTATGAGGAAAGGTTGAGGAGGTTGGGCCTCTACTCATTGGAGTTCAGAAGAATAAGAGGTGATCTTATCGAAACGTATCAGATTATGAGGGGGCTCGACAAGGTGGATGCAGAGAGGATGTTCCCACTGATGGGGGAGACTAGAACTAGGGGGCACGGTCTTAGAATAAGGGGCCGCCCATTTAAACCTGAGATGAGGAGGAATTTCTTCTCTCAGAGGGTTGTAAATCTGTGGAATTCTCTGCCCCAGAGAGCTGTGGAGGCTGGGTCATTGAATATATTTAAGGGGGAGATAGACAGATTTTTGAGCGATAAGGGAGTGAAGGGTTATGGGGAGCGGGCGGGGAAGTGGAGCTGAGTCCATGATCGGATCAGCCATGGTCGTATTAAATGGCGGAGCAGGCTCGAGGGGCTGAATGGCCGACTCCTGCTCCTATTTCTGATGGTCTTATGATGTGGGGTCGAGGACGAGCTCCCCCTCCCCTGCCCCACCTCACGGTTGAATAGCTGGGCTCACACATGAAGAATGACAACAACAACTTGCATTGAGATGGCGCCTTTAAGGTAGTAAAATGTCCCGAGACGCTTCACAGGAGTGTTTATCAAACACAATTTGACAACCCGGGCACATCAGGAGAGATTAGGGCAGGTGACCAAGGGCTCGGTCAGAGAGGGAGGGTTTAAGGTGAGTCTTGCAGGAGGAGAGAGAGGCGGAGAGGTTTAGGGTGGGAGTTCTAGAGCTTGGGGCCCAGGCAACAGAAGGCACGGCCACCGATGGTGGAGCGATTATAATCAGGGATGGTCAGGAGGGCAGAGTTAGAGGAGCGCAGATATCTCGGGGGTGGTGGGGGAAGAAAGAAAGCAAGACTTGCATTTATATAGCGCCTTTCATGACCACCATACGTCTCAAAGCTCTTTACAGCCAATGAAGAACTTTTGGAGTGTGGTCACTGTTGTAATGTGGGAAACACGGCAGCCAATTTGCGCACAGCAAGCTCCCACAAACAGCGATGTGATAATGACCAGATCATCTGTTTTTGTTATGTTGGTTGAAGGATAACTATTGGCCCCAGGACACCGGGGAGAACTCCCCCTGCTCTTCTTCCAAATAGTGGCCCCGGGATCTTTTACATCCACCTGAGAGAGCAGACGCGGCCTCGGTTTATCATCACCATCACAGGCAGTCCCTCGGAATCGAGGAAGACTTGCCCCCACTCTAACAGTGAGTTCTCAGGTGACTGAACAGCCCAATACGGGAACCACAGTCCCTGTCACAGGTGGGACAGACAGTGGTTGAGGGAAGGGGAGGGTGGGACTGGTTTGCCGCACGCTCCTTCCGCTGCCTGCGCTTGCTTTCTGCACGCTCTCGGCGACGAGACTCGAGGTGCTCAGCGCCCTCCCGGATGCACTTCCTCCACTTAGGGCGGACTGGTCTTTGGGCCCAGGGACTCCCAGGTGTCGATGGGGATGTTGCACTTTATCAGGGAGGGCTTTGAGGGTGGTCCCTTGTAACGTTTCCTCTGCCCACCTGGGGCTCGCTTGCCCGTGAAGGAGTTCCGAGTAGAGCGCTTGCTTTGGGGAGTCTCGTGTCTGGGCGGCCATGCGGACAATGTGGCCCTGCCCAGCGGAGCTGGTCGAGTGTGGTCAGTGCTTCGATGCTGGGGATGTTGGGCCTGGTCGAGGAGGCTAACTGTTATGTATTGATGCTTGGGGTCACCGGACACCAGGGGGGGCGCCACAGTCGGAGGTCATCGGGCTGTACGCACGCGTGCGGGGTCACGGGTATATAAGTGCGGGTACCATGTCACGTGGGTTACTTTGGCCGTGAATAAAGTTGGATCGGGTTTACACCTGAGGCAATTTACAGTAACACGTCTTGTGAGTCATTACATTCATTGCATTGGGTGACGAGGGAGCTTGAAAACCTTCGCAGGTACAATGGGCACCGTTGGAATTCTGGAGAGATTCGCGGATGGCAAGGAGCGGGAGGATTTTATCGACTGCCTGGATCAGTAATTTGTGGCCAACAAAATGGTGGGAGAGGCTGACTCAGTTCGACGCAGGGCGGTTTTCCTCACCGTTTGTGGTCCGAAAATTTAGGGCCTCATGGAGAACCTTCTCTCGCCTTTACGTCCAACGGACAAAGAATACGGGGATTTGTGCGCTTTGCTGCGTGACCACCTTAAACCAAAAGAGGGGACCACCAGCTCACACTATCGCTTCCACACGCATGTTGGTGCTGAGGGCCAGGATGTGTCGGGACTCATCGCTGACCTGCGATGTCTTGCTGAGCTGTGTATGTACGGGAACGTGTGGGAAGACATGCTGCGAGATTTCTTCCTGATAGGCATCAACCATGATGTCATTCTTCGGAGGTTATTGGCCGAAGAGAAGCTGGGTTTGAGCAAGGCCATCGCGATCGCCCAGGCATGCTTGGCGGCTGATGATAATTTGAGGCAGATATCATTGAAGAGTCGGAGCTCCACGGCAAGTCCTGTAAACAAGATTGTGTCTACGTCTGGCAGAGCTGCTTACAGCAGGGCCTACTCGACTGTTTATGAGCTGCTCAAAGTCCGACAACTGGTACCAATCCGATTTCACCCTGTTGGTGTTGTGGGGGCAATCATCGGCCTCATCAGTGTCGCTTTAAACAGTCCTCCTGCAATGGCTGTTCGAAAGTGGGGCATCTTCAGAGAATGTGCCCACAACTGAGCAAGCATGCTGCTGCTCACCACATTGCTGATGATGACCAGTCCAGTGCTGGCCCGGATACACAACCCGACGAGGAAGTGTACGGTCTGTATTCGTTCTTGGGAAGGAGCCAGCCGATAATCGTTAATGTGAAGCTGAATGGCGTGCCTGTATCAATGGTGCTGGACACGGGGCGCGAGCCAGTCGATAATGAGCCAGAGGACATTCGACAAGCTGTGGGACACTGAGGCTGTGAAGACTAAGCTGAGTCCAGTCAATGCCAAGTTGCTATTTACACTAAGGAACTCATACCGGTGCTTGGCAATGCAGTAGTCGAGGTGTCATATGATGGTGTGGTTCATGATCTTCCATTATGTTTTGTCCCAGGCACTGGTCCAATGCTGTTCGGCAGGAATTGGCTCGAGAAAATCAAGTGGAACTGGAATGATGTCAAAGCGTTGTCCTTGGTGGATAACACTTCGTGTGCTCAAGTGTTGAAGAAGTTTCCTTCTTTGTTTGAACCGGGCATTGGTAATTTTAAGGTAGCCAAAGTGGAGTCTGGTGCAAGGCCTGTCTATCATAAGGCTCAGTCTGTTCCCTACATGATGAGGGAGAAGGTTGAAATTGAGCTTGACAAACTCCAGCGTGAAGGGATCATATCACCGGTCGAGTTTAACGAGTGAACCAGTCCCATTGTTCCTGTGTTGAAGAGCGATGGCACTGTCAGGATTTGTGGAGATGACAAGGTTACGATTAACCGATTTTCGAAACAGGATCAGTACCCGTTACCGAAGCCTGATGACCTGTTCGCCATGCTATCTTGTGGAAAGGTGAATACTAAACTGGATCTGACGTCGGCCCATATGACCCAGGAGCTTGTCGACATTTCGAAGAAACTCACCTGCATCAACACCCGTAAAGGACTGTTCGTCTACAACAGGCGTCCTTTTGGGATTCGTACGGCTACAGCCATATTTCAGAGGAATATGGAGAGTTTACTGAAGTCCGTTCCTAGAACCGTCGTGTTTCAAGATGACATTCTGGTCACAGGTCACGACATTTGAACAATCTTGAAGAAGTCCTACATCGTCTAAACAAAGTGGGACTCAGGCTGAAATGCTCGAAATGTGTATTCATGGCACCTGAAGTCGAATTCCTGGGGAGGAAGATTGCTGCTGATGGTATCAGGCCCACTGATTCAAAAACCAAGGCCATCAAAAATGCACCCAGGCCTCAGAATGTGACGGAGCTGCGTTCGTTCCTCGGGCTACTCAACTACTTCAGTAATTTCCTACCCAGATTGAGCACTTTTACTAGAGCCACTGCATGTGTTACTAAGAAAAGGTGACAACTGGGTCTGGGGTGTGTCTCAAGATAGAGCCTTTGAGAAAGCCAAGAATCTGCTCTGTTCCAACAAGTTGCTTGTTCATTCTGATCCGTGTAATCGTCTTGTATTGGCCTGTGAGGCTTCATCATATGGGGTTGGCTGTGTACTCCAACAAGCAAATGAGTCAGGTAAGCCACAACCTGTTGCGGATACTTCGAAAAGTGTCAAAGACGGAAGGAGCTTACATTATGGTAGAAAAAGAAGCTTTGGCCTGTGTGTATGGGGTCAAAAAGATGCATCAGTACCTGTTTGGTCTTCGTTTTGAACTCGAAACGGATCACAAGCCACTCATTGCATTGTTTTTGGAAAACAAAGATATTAATACCAATGCATCATCCCGTATCCAGAGGTGGGCGTTGACATTGTCTGCCTATGATTAAGTTATTCATCATAGACCTGGCACTGAGAATTGTGCCGATGCACTGAGTCGTCTGTCGTTGTCCACACCTGAGGTGGAGATGCCTCAACCTGCAGATCTACTCCGAGTAATGGATGCTTTTGAGAGTGAAGGGACCCCTGTCACTGCTGGATCTGGACCAGCCATGACCCTATTTTATTGGTTGTGAAACGGTGTGTACTCCGTGGTGATTGGTCTGTAATACCTATGGAGATGTGTGAGGGGACCAAACCTTACAACCGTCACAAAGAAGAATTGTCCATTCAGGCAGACTGTTTACTGTGTTGTCATGTCTCAGAAAGTAGAGAGAAATTTGTATGTGAACTACATAGCACTCATCCTGGTATTGTCGTGATGAAGTCCATTGCCAGGTTCCATGTACGGTGGCCTGGAATCGACTCTGAGCTGGAATCATGTGTGCATCAGTGCAACACTTGCATGCAGCTCAGTAAAGTACCAGCGGAATCTCCACTGAGTCTGTGGTCGTGACCATCCAAACCCTGATCCAGGATCCACATCGAGTTTGCCGGCCCTTTCCTGGGAAAGATGTTTTTTATTGTGGTGGATGCTTATTAAAAGTGGATAGAGTGTGTTATTATGTCATCCAGTACGTCCACAGCTACCATTGAGAGCCTTCGTGTCATGTTTGCTACTCATGGTTTGCCCGACATTGTTGTGAGCGACAACGGATCGTGCTTCACAAGTCTGGAGTTTCAGGAGTTCATGAAACTCAATGGTATTAAACATGTGAGGTGAGCCCCATTCAAACCTGCTTCTAATGGTCAAGCAGACCGTGCTGTTCAAACGATCGAGCAGAGTATGAAACGTGTAACTCAGGGCTCACTGCAGACTCACTTGTCCTGTATATTGTTCAGTTACAGGACCAGACCTCAGACACTTACTGGGGTCTCCCCTGCTGAACTATGATGAACAGAAATCCCAAGACCAAGCTTTCACTTGTTCATCCTGATTTGAATGATCGTGTTGAAAACAGACGTCAAAGTCAGCAATTGTATCATGATGGTGCTGCTATGTCACGTGACATCTCAGTCAACGACCCGGTTCATGTACTGAACTACGGTCAAGGTCCCAGGTGGATCGCTGGTACTGTTAGGGCCAAGGAGGGTAACAGAGTGCCCAAGAATGGCCAAACAGGCAGGGAGCATGTTGATCAGGTCAAACTGCGGCACACGGATGAACTGGAACTGCTTGAGGAAGATGCCGTCAGTGACCAACCAACCAATGTTCGCTCATCATGAAACTGGAGCTCCAGTCCCTGATGTGGTCATTACCCCTCCCAGCAGATCGGTTATTCAGCCCTCAGTCATAACTGACTCACAACACTCGCCCAGAACTGGAGTTCAACTCAGACGATCAACTCGTGAGCAGAAAGTCCCAGACCGTCTTAATTTGTAAAAAGACTGATACTAAGATCTTGAAAGGGGGAATGTTGTTATGTATTGATGCTTGGGGTCACCAGACACCAGGGGGGGGCGCCACTGTCGGAGGTCATCGGGCTGTACGCGCGAGTACGCGGTCACTGGTATATAAGCGCGGGTACCATTGTACGTGGGTTATTTTGGGTGCAAATAAAGTTGGATCAGGTTTATAGCTGAGGCAGTTTACAGTAACACGTCTTGTGAGTCATTGCATTCATTACACGAACGTTGGTGCCTCTGTCCTCCCGGGGGATTTGCAGGATCTTGCGGAGACAGCGTTGGTGGTATTTCTCCAGCGACTTGAGGTGTCTACTGTACATGGTCCGTGTCTCTGGGCCATACAGGAGGGCGGGTATCACTACAGCCCTGTAGACCATGAGCTGGGGGTGAGGTGTCTACTGTACATGGTCCACGTCTCTGGGCCATACAGGAGGGCGGGTATCACTACAGCCCTGTAGACCATGAGCTGGGGGTGAGGTGTCTACTGTACATGGTCCACGTCTCTGGGCCATACAGGAGGGCGCGTATCACTACAGCCCTGTAGACCATGAGCTGGGTGGTGGGTTTGAGGGCCTGGTCTTCGAACACTCTCTTCCTCAGGCGACCGAAGGCTACACTGGCGCACTGGAGGCGGTGCTGGATCCCGAGGTATGGGAAATGGTCCACCACCTTCTGGGGGCAATTAGGGATGGGCAATAAATGCCGGCCTTGCCAGCGATGCCCACATCCCTGGAACAAATGTGGCTTTGGTGTGAAATATTTGTTTGGTAACAAATCCTCGGAAACGTCTTGGACGCTATACAAATGCAAGTTGCTTGAATGTGGCCTTGCTGACTCTCTGTGTGTGCGTGGTGGAGAGAGACTTCGCTCAGAGGTAGTAATTACCCCGCCCCCAGTGCCGAGAGTGTTTCCTTCTCTGATTGCAGAGCAGTGATAAACGGGGTCAGCGTAGGCGGGCAGTTAAAGCCTTGTGGTTGGCCAGCGGAACCACGGGGAGTTCTGAAATAAGCAGACTCTCAGCGGAGTGACCTCGCCTGGCCCAGCGCCCTACCCCTCCCTCCTCGCCCCCCCCCCCAACCCCCCCAGGACTCGGAATTCCTCCATCCGCTCGGGAAACCACAGGCCAGATAAGACAGACTGTTGACCTCAGATGGTAGGCTGAGACGTACCAACATTAGCGTCCTCGACCAGGCCCAACATCCCCAGCATCGAAGCACTGACCACACTCGACCAGCTCCGCTGGGCAGGGCCACATTGTCCGCATGGCCCCCCCAGACACGAGACTCCCCAAAGCAAGCGCTCTACTCGGAACTCCTTCACGGGCAAGCGAGCCCCAGGTGGGCAGAGGAAACGTTACAAGGGACACACCCTCAAAGCCTCCCTGATAAAGTGCAACATCCCCACCGACACCTGGGAGTCCCTGGGCCCAAAGACCAGTCCGCCCTAAGTGGAGGAAGTGCATCCGGGAGGGCGCTGAGCACCTCGAGGCTTGTCGCCGAGA
>NW_027250888.1:85000-89361 GCF_044704955.1 Pristiophorus japonicus | reverse complement strand
GTCCCGTGTCGGACCGCTGTCGGCCATACCTCGTTGGAAAGCGGCGGCGGCGCCGCAGGCGGCGGTGTCAGCCCGCTCCCGCATGGACGAGGCACGGCGTCGCTAGGCCGCTTGGCCCGCCGGGCAACCGGCATCCGCTGCAGTCTTTGGGCAGTAACATGACGACGCAACGTGGCAACTGGCGCGGGTAAAGAGCGTCCGCTGCGGCCGGACGGGTCGCACCGGAGGCCAGCGACGGCGTGCGGCCGGCTCTTTGGCCGGCGGAGGTGCAGCCGTTGGCTGGAGACCGCTTTCCGACGGCTATCTCCGCTGGTGGGCCAGCTGTGCTCGTCGGGTGCGCGGCGCGGGGAAGAGGAAGGCAAGCGGCATCGAACGCTACCACATTCCTGCGGGCCGACCCGAAGCCGAGCGCGCTGGAAGTCCGCGAAATGCAACCGGAGAAGAAAGTCTGAATGTGGCAACTGATGAACTGAAAATTGTCGGCGGCAAATGGTTAACCAAATGGGTTGAAGGTGGCAAACCATTAACCGAAAACTCTGGCAAATGGTTAACCGGCGTGTTAAGATGGTATCTTTAATAAAAGACGGAAATGACGAAGCCAACATAGCCAAACGAAGGCGGGGACGTTAGTGTGGCAGAAGGGCATGTCTTTAAGCCGTCGGGCGAATGTCCCTGCCAGTTGGAATCTTTTCGGGAAAAAGGGTGAAAAAATCGGAAAGGCCTAGCCGTCCGCCGTGGGGTGCGTTCGCTCGGGCTCGGCCAGCCGCGTCGATGGGTGCCGGAACGGTGCGGCTGCGCTCCGGGAGTGCGGAGATACGGCCTGTCAAGTTTCGTCCCGGAAGTCTGGATGGAGCTAAATCCGAAGCCGTTTGCGGGAAATTAGTTCCAGGGCTCGGCGACCGAAGTCAAATCCGTCCCGCCAACTTGACACTTGTCATTTCTGTCCTTGGGGGTTGGCGGGGTACCTGCACAGAGGTAGGAGGTGGCTGATCGAGAATTGGTGAGTTTTCCAAAGTCACGTCTCGAGCCTCCAGGTCTGCAGAGACCGACCAGGGCTGCCGCCCAACCGACTATTCACCCTTTTTGGGCGGGAATTTTTTCCATTTTTGTCCATTTTTCGGGTTTTTGGTCGGGCTTCAAAAACGGCAGCCCGAGGCCTGGCAGAGGCCGGGGCATGTCCCCGGTCGCGCCAGGCGGCTCGCGCGACCCGATTAGGCCCCGAAAGGAGTCGGGAAATCGGCAGACCTGCCCGAGTTCAGCCCGGGGGAGGCGGGGGGCAGGTCGGTTCGGCTCAAATCATTAACCAAAGCCGAGACTTGGTCTCGCTGGCGCAACCGAAGTGCCAGGCTGGATAACTCATTAACCAGAAGGCGGCTGGAGGCAGGCAGGGCTGATGGCTGAGGCCGGGTGGAGGCCACCCGCGGCCGGGAAAGTCAAAAGTCCCGTTGTGTGGAAGTCTATGAGGTCAGATTCGGCCGCCTTACCGGGCCTGCGGTTGATGGTTTCCCGCTTGGGCAAGCGAGTCGGCCCGGCAAAGTGGCCACTTGCATTTTCTGGCAAGTGTCTGCGAACAACGTTAATGAGTTGAACCTCGGCAATTGTCGGAAGTCCCGATGAAGAAATGAAAATGCCCCTTTTGCGGGGATTTGGATGCTCATGGCCGGCAGCAGGTGGCCCGACGCCCCGCCAACTTGACACTTGTCATTTCTGTCCTTGGGGGTTGGCGGGGTATCTGCACAGAGGTAGGAGGTGGCAGAATCGAGACTTGGTGAGTTTTCTAAACAAACGTCTCGAGCCTCCAGGTCTGCAGAGACCGACCAGGGCTGCCGCCCAACCGACTATTCACCCTTTTTGGGCGGGAATTTATTCCCTTTTTGCCCATTTTTCGGGTTTTTGGTCGGGCTTCAAAAGCGGCTGCCCGAGGCCTGGCAGAGGCCGGGGCATGGTCCCCGATCGCGCCAGGCGGCTCGCGCGACGCGATTAGGCCCCGAAAGGAGTCGGGAAATCGGCAGACCTGCCCGAGTTCAGCCCGCGGGGGCGGGGGGCAGGTCGGTTCGGCTCAAATCATTAACCAAAGCCGAGACTTGGTCTCGCTGGCGCAACCGAAGTGCCAGGCTGGATAACTCATTAACCAGAAGGCGGCTGGAGGCAGGCAGGGCTGATGGCTGAGGCCGGGTGGAGGCCACCCGCGGCCGGGAAAGTCAAAAGTCCCGTTGTGTGGAAGTCTATGAGGTCAGATTCGGCCGCCTTACCGGGCCTTCGGTTGATGGTTTCCCGCTTGGGCAAGCGAGTCGGCCCGGCAAAGTGGCCACTTGCATTTTCTGGCAAGTGTCTGCGAACAACGTTAATGAGTTGAACCTCGGCAATTGTCGGAAGTCCCGATGAAGAAATGAAAATGCCCCTTTTGCGGGGATTTGGATGCTCATGGCCGGCAGCAGGTGGCCCGACGCCCCGCCAACTTGACACTTGTCATTTCTGTCCTTGGGGGTTGGCGGGGTATCTGCACAGAGGTAGGAG
Organism: Pristiophorus japonicus; assembly: GCF_044704955.1. NCBI lineage: Eukaryota > Metazoa > Chordata > Chondrichthyes > Pristiophoridae > Pristiophorus > Pristiophorus japonicus. The sequence goes on along the minus strand of NW_027250888.1, from coordinate 86,844 downwards.
GTGGCAGAATCGAGACTTGGTGAGTTTTCCAAACAAACGTCTCGAGCCTCCAGGTCTGCAGAGACCGACCAGGGCTGCCGCCCAACCGACTATTCACCCTTTTTGGGCGGGAATTTATTCCCTTTTTGCCCATTTTTCGGGTTTTTGGTCGGGCTTCAAAAGCGGCTGCCCGAGGCCTGGCAGAGGCCGGGGCATGGGCCCCGATCGCGCCAGGCGGCACGCGCGACCCGATTAGGCCCCGAAAGGAGTCGGGAAATCGGCAGACCTGCCCGACTTCAGCCCGCGGGGGCGGGGGGCAGGTCGGTTCGGCTCAAATCATTAACCAAAGCCGAGACTTGGTCTCGCTGGCGCAACCGAAGTGCCAGGCTGGATAACTCATTAACCAGAAGGCGGCTGGAGGCAGGCAGGGCTGATGGCTGAGGCCGGGTGGAGGCCACCCGCGGCCGGGAAAGTCAAAAGTCCCGTTGTGTGGAAGTCTATGAGGTCAGATTCGGCCGCCTTACCGGGCCTTCGGTTGATGGTTTCCCGCTTGGGCAAGCGAGTCGGCCCGGCAAAGTGGCCACTTGCATTTTCTGGCAAGTGTCTGCGAACAACGTTAATGAGTTGAACCTCGGCAATTGTCGGAAGTCCCGATGAAGAAATGAAAATGCCCCTTTTGCGGGGATTTGGATGCTCATGGCCGGCAGCAGGTGGCCCGACGCCCCGCCAACTTGACACTTGTCATTTCTGTCCTTGGGGGTTGGCGGGGTATCTGCACAGAGGTAGGAGGTGGCAGAATCGAGACTTGGTGAGTTTTCCAAACAAACGTCTCGAGCCTCCAGGTCTGCAGAGACCGACCAGGGCTGCCGCCCAACCGACTATTCACCCTTTTTGGGCGGGAATTTATTCCCTTTTTGCCCATTTTTCGGGTTTTTGGTCGGGCTTCAAAAGCGGCTGCCCGAGGCCTGGCAGAGGCCGGGGCATGGGCCCCGATCGCGCCAGGCGGCTCGCGCGACCCGATTAGGCCCCGAAAGGAGTCGGGAAATCGGCAGACCTGCCCGAGTTCAGCCCGCGGTGGCGGGGGGCAGGTCGGTTCGGCTCAAATCATTAACCAAAGCCGAGACTTGGTCTCGCTGGCGCAACCGAAGTGCCAGGCTGGATAACTCATTAACCAGAAGGCGGCTGGAGGCAGGCAGGGCTGATGGCTGAGGCCGGGTGGAGGCCACCCGCGGCCGGGAAAGTCAAAAGTCCCGTTGTGTGGAAGTCTATGAGGTCAGATTCGGCCGCCTTACCGGGCCTGCGGTTGATGGTTTCCCGCTTGGGCAAGCGAGTCGGCCCGGCAAAGTGGCCACTTGCATTTTCTGGCAAGTGTCTGCGAACAACGTTAATGAGTTGAACCTTGGAAATTGCCGGAAGTCCCGATGAAGAAATGAAAATGCCCCTTCTGCGGGGATTTGGATGCTCATGGCCGGCAGCAGGTGGCCCGACGCCCCGCCAACTTGACACTTGTCATTTCTGTCCTTGGGGGTTGGCGGGGTGCCCGGAGATTTTCGGGAACACGATTTTCAGAACATTTTTACGACAGCGGGTACACTTTGAAAGCGCCCGAAAAGTGATGCTTTGCTGAAAGGTGCTCAATCTCAGGAAAGAGACCTTTGAAAAGAGCACTTGGAAAGTCACAAAATGAACGGTGTGCGAGACTTGGAACAATTTTGACAAAGTCTTTTGTTGTACTTTTCAAACTCTTTGGTGTTTTGCTGAAATCGTACTCTGGGAGCCAGCAGCCCCGCTTGTACCCGTGCCCGGCTCTCAGGACAGACTAGTTTCCAACGGCCCTCCGTCTTTGCGCAACAAAGGACGCTGTC
>NW_027250888.1:72500-75000 GCF_044704955.1 Pristiophorus japonicus | reverse complement strand
CTGGCGGCATGAAGCTGCTTGAGCGACAATGGTCTGCTGCGTCATTGGGGGTGCATCTTGTAACCTGTGCCGGGCAGCCAGGGATGCTGGATGGCGGAGCGGCCTGCAAGCCGAGCGCCTTTCTTCGGAAGCGGGCTTGATCGGCCAGCCGGCGGGTGGAAAACTTCGGTCGGCCAGTTCTGGCTGTCTGATGCGGCCGGGGCCGAAATGCGGATCTCTCCGCCGTCCCGTGTCGGACCGCTGTCGGCCATACCTCGTTGGAAAGCGGCGGCGGCGCCGCAGGCGGCGGTGTCAGCCCGCTCCCGCATGGACGAGGCACGGCGTCGCTAGGCCGCTTGGCCCGCCGGGCAACCGGCATCCGCTGCAGTCTTTGGGCAGTAACATGACGACGCAACGTGGCAACTGGCGCGGGTAAAGAGCGTCCGCTGCGGCCGGACGGGTCGCACCGGAGGCCAGCGACGGCGTGCGGCCGGCTCTTTGGCCGGCGGAGGTGCAGCCGTTGGCTGGAGACCGCTTTCCGACGGCTATCTCCGCTGGTGGGCCAGCTGTGCTCGTCGGGTGCGCGGCGCGGGGAAGAGGAAGGCAAGCGGCATCGAACGCTACCACATTCCTGCGGGCCGACCCGAAGCCGAGCGCGCTGGAAGTCCGCGAAATGCAACCGGAGAAGAAAGTCTGAATGTGGCAACTGATGAACTGAAAATTGTCGGCGGCAAATGGTTAACCAAATGGGTTGAAGGTGGCAAACCATTAACCGAAAACTCTGGCAAATGGTTAACCGGCGTGTTAAGATGGTATCTTTAATAAAAGACGGAAATGACGAAGCCAACATAGCCAAACGAAGGCGGGGACGTTAGTGTGGCAGAAGGGCATGTCTTTAAGCCGTCGGGCGAATGTCCCTGCCAGTTGGAATCTTTTCGGGAAAAAGGGTGAAAAAATCGGAAAGGCCTAGCCGTCCGCCGTGGGGTGCGTTCGCTCGGGCTCGGCCAGCCGCGTCGATGGGTGCCGGAACGGTGCGGCTGCGCTCCGGGAGTGCGGAGATACGGCCTGTCAAGTTTCGTCCCGGAAGTCTGGATGGAGCTAAATCCGAAGCCGTTTGCGGGAAATTAGTTCCAGGGCTCGGCGACCGAAGTCAAATCCGTCCCGCCAACTTGACACTTGTCATTTCTGTCCTTGGGGGTTGGCGGGGTACCTGCACAGAGGTAGGAGGTGGCTGATCGAGAATTGGTGAGTTTTCCAAAGTCACGTCTCGAGCCTCCAGGTCTGCAGAGACCGACCAGGGCTGCCGCCCAACCGACTATTCACCCTTTTTGGGCGGGAATTTTTTCCATTTTTGTCCATTTTTCGGGTTTTTGGTCGGGCTTCAAAAACGGCAGCCCGAGGCCTGGCAGAGGCCGGGGCATGTCCCCGGTCGCGCCAGGCGGCTCGCGCGACCCGATTAGGCCCCGAAAGGAGTCGGGAAATCGGCAGACCTGCCCGAGTTCAGCCCGGGGGAGGCGGGGGGCAGGTCGGTTCGGCTCAAATCATTAACCAAAGCCGAGACTTGGTCTCGCTGGCGCAACCGAAGTGCCAGGCTGGATAACTCATTAACCAGAAGGCGGCTGGAGGCAGGCAGGGCTGATGGCTGAGGCCGGGTGGAGGCCACCCGCGGCCGGGAAAGTCAAAAGTCCCGTTGTGTGGAAGTCTATGAGGTCAGATTCGGCCGCCTTACCGGGCCTGCGGTTGATGGTTTCCCGCTTGGGCAAGCGAGTCGGCCCGGCAAAGTGGCCACTTGCATTTTCTGGCAAGTGTCTGCGAACAACGTTAATGAGTTGAACCTCGGCAATTGTCGGAAGTCCCGATGAAGAAATGAAAATGCCCCTTTTGCGGGGATTTGGATGCTCATGGCCGGCAGCAGGTGGCCCGACGCCCCGCCAACTTGACACTTGTCATTTCTGTCCTTGGGGGTTGGCGGGGTATCTGCACAGAGGTAGGAGGTGGCAGAATCGAGACTTGGTGAGTTTTCTAAACAAACGTCTCGAGCCTCCAGGTCTGCAGAGACCGACCAGGGCTGCCGCCCAACCGACTATTCACCCTTTTTGGGCGGGAATTTATTCCCTTTTTGCCCATTTTTCGGGTTTTTGGTCGGGCTTCAAAAGCGGCTGCCCGAGGCCTGGCAGAGGCCGGGGCATGGTCCCCGATCGCGCCAGGCGGCTCGCGCGACGCGATTAGGCCCCGAAAGGAGTCGGGAAATCGGCAGACCTGCCCGAGTTCAGCCCGCGGGGGCGGGGGGCAGGTCGGTTCGGCTCAAATCATTAACCAAAGCCGAGACTTGGTCTCGCTGGCGCAACCGAAGTGCCAGGCTGGATAACTCATTAACCAGAAGGCGGCTGGAGGCAGGCAGGGCTGATGGCTGAGGCCGGGTGGAGGCCACCCGCGGCCGGGAAAGTCAAAAGTCCCGTTGTGTGGAAGTCTATGAGGTCAGATTCGGCCGCCTTACCGGGCCTTCGGTTGATGGTTTCCC
>NW_027250888.1:57500-60000 GCF_044704955.1 Pristiophorus japonicus | reverse complement strand
AGAGCGTCCGCTGCGGCCGGACGGGTCGCACCGGAGGCCAGCGACGGCGTGCGGCCGGCTCTTTGGCCGGCGGAGGTGCAGCCGTTGGCTGGAGACCGCTTTCCGACGGCTATCTCCGCTGGTGGGCCAGCTGTGCTCGTCGGGTGCGCGGCGCGGGGAAGAGGAAGGCAAGCGGCATCGAACGCTACCACATTCCTGCGGGCCGACCCGAAGCCGAGCGCGCTGGAAGTCCGCGAAATGCAACCGGAGAAGAAAGTCTGAATGTGGCAACTGATGAACTGAAAATTGTCGGCGGCAAATGGTTAACCAAATGGGTTGAAGGTGGCAAACCATTAACCGAAAACTCTGGCAAATGGTTAACCGGCGTGTTAAGATGGTATCTTTAATAAAAGACGGAAATGACGAAGCCAACATAGCCAAACGAAGGCGGGGACGTTAGTGTGGCAGAAGGGCATGTCTTTAAGCCGTCGGGCGAATGTCCCTGCCAGTTGGAATCTTTTCGGGAAAAAGGGTGAAAAAATCGGAAAGGCCTAGCCGTCCGCCGTGGGGTGCGTTCGCTCGGGCTCGGCCAGCCGCGTCGATGGGTGCCGGAACGGTGCGGCTGCGCTCCGGGAGTGCGGAGATACGGCCTGTCAAGTTTCGTCCCGGAAGTCTGGATGGAGCTAAATCCGAAGCCGTTTGCGGGAAATTAGTTCCAGGGCTCGGCGACCGAAGTCAAATCCGTCCCGCCAACTTGACACTTGTCATTTCTGTCCTTGGGGGTTGGCGGGGTACCTGCACAGAGGTAGGAGGTGGCTGATCGAGAATTGGTGAGTTTTCCAAAGTCACGTCTCGAGCCTCCAGGTCTGCAGAGACCGACCAGGGCTGCCGCCCAACCGACTATTCACCCTTTTTGGGCGGGAATTTTTTCCATTTTTGTCCATTTTTCGGGTTTTTGGTCGGGCTTCAAAAACGGCAGCCCGAGGCCTGGCAGAGGCCGGGGCATGTCCCCGGTCGCGCCAGGCGGCTCGCGCGACCCGATTAGGCCCCGAAAGGAGTCGGGAAATCGGCAGACCTGCCCGAGTTCAGCCCGGGGGAGGCGGGGGGCAGGTCGGTTCGGCTCAAATCATTAACCAAAGCCGAGACTTGGTCTCGCTGGCGCAACCGAAGTGCCAGGCTGGATAACTCATTAACCAGAAGGCGGCTGGAGGCAGGCAGGGCTGATGGCTGAGGCCGGGTGGAGGCCACCCGCGGCCGGGAAAGTCAAAAGTCCCGTTGTGTGGAAGTCTATGAGGTCAGATTCGGCCGCCTTACCGGGCCTGCGGTTGATGGTTTCCCGCTTGGGCAAGCGAGTCGGCCCGGCAAAGTGGCCACTTGCATTTTCTGGCAAGTGTCTGCGAACAACGTTAATGAGTTGAACCTCGGCAATTGTCGGAAGTCCCGATGAAGAAATGAAAATGCCCCTTTTGCGGGGATTTGGATGCTCATGGCCGGCAGCAGGTGGCCCGACGCCCCGCCAACTTGACACTTGTCATTTCTGTCCTTGGGGGTTGGCGGGGTATCTGCACAGAGGTAGGAGGTGGCAGAATCGAGACTTGGTGAGTTTTCCAAACAAACGTCTCGAGCCTCCAGGTCTGCAGAGACCGACCAGGGCTGCCGCCCAACCGACTATTCACCCTTTTTGGGCGGGAATTTATTCCCTTTTTGCCCATTTTTCGGGTTTTTGGTCGGGCTTCAAAAGCGGCTGCCCGAGGCCTGGCAGAGGCCGGGGCATGGTCCCCGATCGCGCCAGGCGGCTCGCGCGACGCGATTAGGCCCCGAAAGGAGTCGGGAAATCGGCAGACCTGCCCGAGTTCAGCCCGCGGGGGCGGGGGGCAGGTCGGTTCGGCTCAAATCATTAACCAAAGCCGAGACTTGGTCTCGCTGGCGCAACCGAAGTGCCAGGCTGGATAACTCATTAACCAGAAGGCGGCTGGAGGCAGGCAGGGCTGATGGCTGAGGCCGGGTGGAGGCCACCCGCGGCCGGGAAAGTCAAAAGTCCCGTTGTGTGGAAGTCTATGAGGTCAGATTCGGCCGCCTTACCGGGCCTTCGGTTGATGGTTTCCCGCTTGGGCAAGCGAGTCGGCCCGGCAAAGTGGCCACTTGCATTTTCTGGCAAGTGTCTGCGAACAACGTTAATGAGTTGAACCTCGGCAATTGTCGGAAGTCCCGATGAAGAAATGAAAATGCCCCTTTTGCGGGGATTTGGATGCTCATGGCCGGCAGCAGGTGGCCCGACGCCCCGCCAACTTGACACTTGTCATTTCTGTCCTTGGGGGTTGGCGGGGTATCTGCACAGAGGTAGGAGGTGGCAGAATCGAGACTTGGTGAGTTTTCCAAACAAACGTCTCGAGCCTCCAGGTCTGCAGAGACCGACCAGGGCTGCCGCCCAACCGACTATTCACCCTTTTTGGGCGGGAATTTATTCCCTTTTTGCCCATTTTTCGGGTTTTTGGTCGGGCTTCAAAAGCGGCTGCCCGAG
>NW_027250888.1:40000-45000 GCF_044704955.1 Pristiophorus japonicus | reverse complement strand
CAAACGAAGGCGGGGACGTTAGTGTGGCAGAAGGGCATGTCTTTAAGCCGTCGGGCGAATGTCCCTGCCAGTTGGAATCTTTTCGGGAAAAAGGGTGAAAAAATCGGAAAGGCCTAGCCGTCCGCCGTGGGGTGCGTTCGCTCGGGCTCGGCCAGCCGCGTCGATGGGTGCCGGAACGGTGCGGCTGCGCTCCGGGAGTGCGGAGATACGGCCTGTCAAGTTTCGTCCCGGAAGTCTGGATGGAGCTAAATCCGAAGCCGTTTGCGGGAAATTAGTTCCAGGGCTCGGCGACCGAAGTCAAATCCGTCCCGCCAACTTGACACTTGTCATTTCTGTCCTTGGGGGTTGGCGGGGTACCTGCACAGAGGTAGGAGGTGGCTGATCGAGAATTGGTGAGTTTTCCAAAGTCACGTCTCGAGCCTCCAGGTCTGCAGAGACCGACCAGGGCTGCCGCCCAACCGACTATTCACCCTTTTTGGCGGGAATTTTTTCCATTTTTGTCCATTTTTCGGGTTTTTGGTCGGGCTTCAAAAACGGCAGCCCGAGGCCTGGCAGAGGCCGGGGCATGTCCCCGGTCGCGCCAGGCGGCTCGCGCGACCCGATTAGGCCCCGAAAGGAGTCGGGAAATCGGCAGACCTGCCCGAGTTCAGCCCGGGGGAGGCGGGGGGCAGGTCGGTTCGGCTCAAATCATTAACCAAAGCCGAGACTTGGTCTCGCTGGCGCAACCGAAGTGCCAGGCTGGATAACTCATTAACCAGAAGGCGGCTGGAGGCAGGCAGGGCTGATGGCTGAGGCCGGGTGGAGGCCACCCGCGGCCGGGAAAGTCAAAAGTCCCGTTGTGTGGAAGTCTATGAGGTCAGATTCGGCCGCCTTACCGGGCCTGCGGTTGATGGTTTCCCGCTTGGGCAAGCGAGTCGGCCCGGCAAAGTGGCCACTTGCATTTTCTGGCAAGTGTCTGCGAACAACGTTAATGAGTTGAACCTCGGCAATTGTCGGAAGTCCCGATGAAGAAATGAAAATGCCCCTTTTGCGGGGATTTGGATGCTCATGGCCGGCAGCAGGTGGCCCGACGCCCCGCCAACTTGACACTTGTCATTTCTGTCCTTGGGGGTTGGCGGGGTATCTGCACAGAGGTAGGAGGTGGCAGAATCGAGACTTGGTGAGTTTTCCAAACAAACGTCTCGAGCCTCCAGGTCTGCAGAGACCGACCAGGGCTGCCGCCCAACCGACTATTCACCCTTTTTGGGCGGGAATTTATTCCCTTTTTGCCCATTTTTCGGGTTTTTGGTCGGGCTTCAAAAGCGGCTGCCCGAGGCCTGGCAGAGGCCGGGGCATGGGCCCCGATCGCGCCAGGCGGCACGCGCGACCCGATTAGGCCCCGAAAGGAGTCGGGAAATCGGCAGACCTGCCCGACTTCAGCCCGCGGGGGCGGGGGGCAGGTCGGTTCGGCTCAAATCATTAACCAAAGCCGAGACTTGGTCTCGCTGGCGCAACCGAAGTGCCAGGCTGGATAACTCATTAACCAGAAGGCGGCTGGAGGCAGGCAGGGCTGATGGCTGAGGCCGGGTGGAGGCCACCCGCGGCCGGGAAAGTCAAAAGTCCCGTTGTGTGGAAGTCTATGAGGTCAGATTCGGCCGCCTTACCGGGCCTTCGGTTGATGGTTTCCCGCTTGGGCAAGCGAGTCGGCCCGGCAAAGTGGCCACTTGCATTTTCTGGCAAGTGTCTGCGAACAACGTTAATGAGTTGAACCTTGGAAATTGCCGGAAGTCCCGATGAAGAAATGAAAATGCCCCTTTTGCGGGGATTTGGATGCTCATGGCCGGCAGCAGGTGGCCCGACGCCCCGCCAACTTGACACTTGTCATTTCTGTCCTTGGGGGTTGGCGGGGTATCTGCACAGAGGTAGGAGGTGGCAGAATCGAGACTTGGTGAGTTTTCCAAACAAACGTCTCGAGCCTCCAGGTCTGCAGAGACCGACCAGGGCTGCCGCCCAACCGACTATTCACCCTTTTTGGGCGGGAATTTATTCCCTTTTTGCCCATTTTTCGGGTTTTTGGTCGGGCTTCAAAAGCGGCTGCCCGAGGCCTGGCAGAGGCCGGGGCATGGGCCCCGATCGCGCCAGGCGGCACGCGCGACCCGATTAGGCCCCGAAAGGAGTCGGGAAATCGGCAGACCTGCCCGACTTCAGCCCGCGGGGGCGGGGGGCAGGTCGGTTCGGCTCAAATCATTAACCAAAGCCGAGACTTGGTCTCGCTGGCGCAACCGAAGTGCCAGGCTGGATAACTCATTAACCAGAAGGCGGCTGGAGGCAGGCAGGGCTGATGGCTGAGGCCGGGTGGAGGCCACCCGCGGCCGGGAAAGTCAAAAGTCCCGTTGTGTGGAAGTCTATGAGGTCAGATTCGGCCGCCTTACCGGGCCTTCGGTTGATGGTTTCCCGCTTGGGCAAGCGAGTCGGCCCGGCAAAGTGGCCACTTGCATTTTCTGGCAAGTGTCTGCGAACAACGTTAATGAGTTGAACCTTGGAAATTGCCGGAAGTCCCGATGAAGAAATGAAAATGCCCCTTTTGCGGGGATTTGGATGCTCATGGCCGGCAGCAGGTGGCCCGACGCCCCGCCAACTTGACACTTGTCATTTCTGTCCTTGGGGGTTGGCGGGGTATCTGCACAGAGGTAGGAGGTGGCAGAATCGAGACTTGGTGAGTTTTCCAAACAAACGTCTCGAGCCTCCAGGTCTGCAGAGACCGACCAGGGCTGCCGCCCAACCGACTATTCACCCTTTTTGGGCGGGAATTTATTCCCTTTTTGCCCATTTTTCGGGTTTTTGGTCGGGCTTCAAAAGCGGCTGCCCGAGGCCTGGCAGAGGCCGGGGCATGGGCCCCGATCGCGCCAGGCGGCTCGCGCGACCCGATTAGGCCCCGAAAGGAGTCGGGAAATCGGCAGACCTTGCCGAGTTCAGCCCGCGGTGGCGGGGGGCAGGTCGGTTCGGCTCAAATCATTAACCAAAGCCGAGACTTGGTCTCGCTGGCGCAACCGAAGTGCCAGGCTGGATATCTCATTAACCAGAAGGCGGCTGGAGGCAGGCAGGGCTGATGGCTGAGGCCGGGTGGAGGCCACCCGCGGCCGGGAAAGTCAAAAGTCCCGTTGTGTGGAAGTCTATGAGGTCAGATTCGGCCGCCTTACCGGGCCTTCGGTTGATGGTTTCCCGCTTGGGCAAGCGAGTCGGCCCGGCAAAGTGGCCACTTGCATTTTCTGGCAAGTGTCTGCGAACAACGTTAATGAGTTGAACCTTGGAAATTGCCGGAAGTCCCGATGAAGAAATGAAAATGCCCCTTTTGCGGGGATTTGGATGCTCATGGCCGGCAGCAGGTGGCCCGACGCCCCGCCAACTTGACACTTGTCATTTCTGTCCTTGGGGGTTGGCGGGGTATCTGCACAGAGGTAGGAGGTGGCAGAATCGAGACTTGGTGAGTTTTCCAAACAAACGTCTCGAGCCTCCAGGTCTGCAGAGACCGACCAGGGCTGCCGCCCAACCGACTATTCACCCTTTTTGGGCGGGAATTTATTCCCTTTTTGCCCATTTTTCGGGTTTTTGGTCGGGCTTCAAAAGCGGCTGCCCGAGGCCTGGCAGAGGCCGGGGCATGGTCCCCGATCGCGCCAGGCGGCTCGCGCGACCCGATTAGGCCCCGAAAGGAGTCGGGAAATCGGCAGACCTGCCCGAGTTCAGCCCGGGGGGGGCGGGGGGCAGGTCGGTTCGGCTCAAATCATTAACCAAAGCCGAGACTTGGTCTCGCTGGCGCAACCGAAGTGCCAGGCTGGATAACTCATTAACCAGAAGGCGGCTGGAGGCAGGCAGGGCTGATGGCTGAGGCCGGGTGGAGGCCACCCGCGGCCGGGAAAGTCAAAAGTCCCGTTGTGTGGAAGTCTATGAGGTCAGATTCGGCCGCCTTACCGGGCCTGCGGTTGATGGTTTCCCGCTTGGGCAAGCGAGTCGGCCCGGCAAAGTGGCCACTTGCATTTTCTGGCAAGTGTCTGCGAACAACGTTAATGAGTTGAACCTCGGCAATTGTCGGAAGTCCCGATGAAGAAATGAAAATGCCCCTTTTGCGGGGATTTGGATGCTCATGGCCGGCAGCAGGTGGCCCGACGCCCCGCCAACTTGACACTTGTCATTTCTGTCCTTGGGGGTTGGCGGGGTATCTGCACAGAGGTAGGAGGTGGCAGAATCGAGACTTGGTGAGTTTTCCAAACAAACGTCTCGAGCCTCCAGGTCTGCAGAGACCGACCAGGGCTGCCGCCCAACCGACTATTCACCCTTTTTGGGCGGGAATTTTTTCCATTTTTGTCCATTTTTCGGGTTTTTGGTCGGGCTTCAAAAACGGCAGCCCGAGGCCTGGCAGAGGCCGGGGCATGTCCCCGGTCGCGCCAGGCGGCTCGCGCGACCCGATTAGGCCCCGAAAGGAGTCGGGAAATCGGCAGACCTGCCCGAGTTCAGCCCGGGGGAGGCGGGGGGCAGGTCGGTTCGGCTCAAATCATTAACCAAAGCCGAGACTTGGTCTCGCTGGCGCAACCGAAGTGCCAGGCTGGATAACTCATTAACCAGAAGGCGGCTGGAGGCAGGCAGGGCTGATGGCTGAGGCCGGGTGGAGGCCACCCGCGGCCGGGAAAGTCAAAAGTCCCGTTGTGTGGAAGTCTATGAGGTCAGATTCGGCCGCCTTACCGGGCCTGCGGTTGATGGTTTCCCGCTTGGGCAAGCGAGTCGGCCCGGCAAAGTGGCCACTTGCATTTTCTGGCAAGTGTCTGCGAACAACGTTAATGAGTTGAACCTTGGAAATTGCCGGAAGTCCCGATGAAGAAATGAAAATGCCCCTTCTGCGGGGATTTGGATGCTCATGGCCGGCAGCAGGTGGCCCGACGCCCCGCCAACTTGACACTTGTCATTTCTGTCCTTGGGGGTTGGCGGGGTGCCCGGAGATTTTCGGGAACACGATTTTCAGAACATTT
>NW_027250888.1:25000-27500 GCF_044704955.1 Pristiophorus japonicus | reverse complement strand
CCCGAAAGGAGTCGGGAAATCGGCAGACCTGCCCGACTTCAGCCCGCGGGGGCGGGGGGCAGGTCGGTTCGGCTCAAATCATTAACCAAAGCCGAGACTTGGTCTCGCTGGCGCAACCGAAGTGCCAGGCTGGATAACTCATTAACCAGAAGGCGGCTGGAGGCAGGCAGGGCTGATGGCTGAGGCCGGGTGGAGGCCACCCGCGGCCGGGAAAGTCAAAAGTCCCGTTGTGTGGAAGTCTATGAGGTCAGATTCGGCCGCCTTACCGGGCCTTCGGTTGATGGTTTCCCGCTTGGGCAAGCGAGTCGGCCCGGCAAAGTGGCCACTTGCATTTTCTGGCAAGTGTCTGCGAACAACGTTAATGAGTTGAACCTTGGAAATTGCCGGAAGTCCCGATGAAGAAATGAAAATGCCCCTTTTGCGGGGATTTGGATGCTCATGGCCGGCAGCAGGTGGCCCGACGCCCCGCCAACTTGACACTTGTCATTTCTGTCCTTGGGGGTTGGCGGGGTATCTGCACAGAGGTAGGAGGTGGCAGAATCGAGACTTGGTGAGTTTTCCAAACAAACGTCTCGAGCCTCCAGGTCTGCAGAGACCGACCAGGGCTGCCGCCCAACCGACTATTCACCCTTTTTGGGCGGGAATTTATTCCCTTTTTGCCCATTTTTCGGGTTTTTGGTCGGGCTTCAAAAGCGGCTGCCCGAGGCCTGGCAGAGGCCGGGGCATGGGCCCCGATCGCGCCAGGCGGCTCGCGCGACCCGATTAGGCCCCGAAAGGAGTCGGGAAATCGGCAGACCTTGCCGAGTTCAGCCCGCGGTGGCGGGGGGCAGGTCGGTTCGGCTCAAATCATTAACCAAAGCCGAGACTTGGTCTCGCTGGCGCAACCGAAGTGCCAGGCTGGATAACTCATTAACCAGAAGGCGGCTGGAGGCAGGCAGGGCTGATGGCTGAGGCCGGGTGGAGGCCACCCGCGGCCGGGAAAGTCAAAAGTCCCGTTGTGTGGAAGTCTATGAGGTCAGATTCGGCCGCCTTACCGGGCCTTCGGTTGATGGTTTCCCGCTTGGGCAAGCGAGTCGGCCCGGCAAAGTGGCCACTTGCATTTTCTGGCAAGTGTCTGCGAACAACGTTAATGAGTTGAACCTTGGAAATTGCCGGAAGTCCCGATGAAGAAATGAAAATGCCCCTTTTGCGGGGATTTGGATGCTCATGGCCGGCAGCAGGTGGCCCGACGCCCCGCCAACTTGACACTTGTCATTTCTGTCCTTGGGGGTTGGCGGGGTATCTGCACAGAGGTAGGAGGTGGCAGAATCGAGACTTGGTGAGTTTTCCAAACAAACGTCTCGAGCCTCCAGGTCTGCAGAGACCGACCAGGGCTGCCGCCCAACCGACTATTCACCCTTTTTGGGCGGGAATTTATTCCCTTTTTGCCCATTTTTCGGGTTTTTGGTCGGGCTTCAAAAGCGGCTGCCCGAGGCCTGGCAGAGGCCGGGGCATGGTCCCCGATCGCGCCAGGCGGCTCGCGCGACCCGATTAGGCCCCGAAAGGAGTCGGGAAATCGGCAGACCTGCCCGAGTTCAGCCCGGGGGGGGCGGGGGGCAGGTCGGTTCGGCTCAAATCATTAACCAAAGCCGAGACTTGGTCTCGCTGGCGCAACCGAAGTGCCAGGCTGGATAACTCATTAACCAGAAGGCGGCTGGAGGCAGGCAGGGCTGATGGCTGAGGCCGGGTGGAGGCCACCCGCGGCCGGGAAAGTCAAAAGTCCCGTTGTGTGGAAGTCTATGAGGTCAGATTCGGCCGCCTTACCGGGCCTGCGGTTGATGGTTTCCCGCTTGGGCAAGCGAGTCGGCCCGGCAAAGTGGCCACTTGCATTTTCTGGCAAGTGTCTGCGAACAACGTTAATGAGTTGAACCTCGGCAATTGTCGGAAGTCCCGATGAAGAAATGAAAATGCCCCTTTTGCGGGGATTTGGATGCTCATGGCCGGCAGCAGGTGGCCCGACGCCCCGCCAACTTGACACTTGTCATTTCTGTCCTTGGGGGTTGGCGGGGTATCTGCACAGAGGTAGGAGGTGGCAGAATCGAGACTTGGTGAGTTTTCCAAACAAACGTCTCGAGCCTCCAGGTCTGCAGAGACCGACCAGGGCTGCCGCCCAACCGACTATTCACCCTTTTTGGGCGGGAATTTTTTCCATTTTTGTCCATTTTTCGGGTTTTTGGTCGGGCTTCAAAAACGGCAGCCCGAGGCCTGGCAGAGGCCGGGGCATGTCCCCGGTCGCGCCAGGCGGCTCGCGCGACCCGATTAGGCCCCGAAAGGAGTCGGGAAATCGGCAGACCTGCCCGAGTTCAGCCCGGGGGAGGCGGGGGGCAGGTCGGTTCGGCTCAAATCATTAACCAAAGCCGAGACTTGGTCTCGCTGGCGCAACCGAAGTGCCAGGCTGGATAACTCATTAACCAGAAGGCGGCTGGAGGCAGGCAGGGCTGATGGCTGAGGCCGGGTGGAG
>NW_027250888.1:10000-12500 GCF_044704955.1 Pristiophorus japonicus | reverse complement strand
CCCTTTTGCGGGGATTTGGATGCTCATGGCCGGCAGCAGGTGGCCCGACGCCCCGCCAACTTGACACTTGTCATTTCTGTCCTTGGGGGTTGGCGGGGTATCTGCACAGAGGTAGGAGGTGGCAGAATCGAGACTTGGTGAGTTTTCCAAACAAACGTCTCGAGCCTCCAGGTCTGCAGAGACCGACCAGGGCTGCCGCCCAACCGACTATTCACCCTTTTTGGGCGGGAATTTATTCCCTTTTTGCCCATTTTTCGGGTTTTTGGTCGGGCTTCAAAAGCGGCTGCCCGAGGCCTGGCAGAGGCCGGGGCATGGGCCCCGATCGCGCCAGGCGGCACGCGCGACCCGATTAGGCCCCGAAAGGAGTCGGGAAATCGGCAGACCTGCCCGACTTCAGCCCGCGGGGGCGGGGGGCAGGTCGGTTCGGCTCAAATCATTAACCAAAGCCGAGACTTGGTCTCGCTGGCGCAACCGAAGTGCCAGGCTGGATAACTCATTAACCAGAAGGCGGCTGGAGGCAGGCAGGGCTGATGGCTGAGGCCGGGTGGAGGCCACCCGCGGCCGGGAAAGTCAAAAGTCCCGTTGTGTGGAAGTCTATGAGGTCAGATTCGGCCGCCTTACCGGGCCTTCGGTTGATGGTTTCCCGCTTGGGCAAGCGAGTCGGCCCGGCAAAGTGGCCACTTGCATTTTCTGGCAAGTGTCTGCGAACAACGTTAATGAGTTGAACCTTGGAAATTGCCGGAAGTCCCGATGAAGAAATGAAAATGCCCCTTTTGCGGGGATTTGGATGCTCATGGCCGGCAGCAGGTGGCCCGACGCCCCGCCAACTTGACACTTGTCATTTCTGTCCTTGGGGGTTGGCGGGGTATCTGCACAGAGGTAGGAGGTGGCAGAATCGAGACTTGGTGAGTTTTCCAAACAAACGTCTCGAGCCTCCAGGTCTGCAGAGACCGACCAGGGCTGCCGCCCAACCGACTATTCACCCTTTTTGGGCGGGAATTTATTCCCTTTTTGCCCATTTTTCGGGTTTTTGGTCGGGCTTCAAAAGCGGCTGCCCGAGGCCTGGCAGAGGCCGGGGCATGGGCCCCGATCGCGCCAGGCGGCTCGCGCGACCCGATTAGGCCCCGAAAGGAGTCGGGAAATCGGCAGACCTTGCCGAGTTCAGCCCGCGGTGGCGGGGGGCAGGTCGGTTCGGCTCAAATCATTAACCAAAGCCGAGACTTGGTCTCGCTGGCGCAACCGAAGTGCCAGGCTGGATAACTCATTAACCAGAAGGCGGCTGGAGGCAGGCAGGGCTGATGGCTGAGGCCGGGTGGAGGCCACCCGCGGCCGGGAAAGTCAAAAGTCCCGTTGTGTGGAAGTCTATGAGGTCAGATTCGGCCGCCTTACCGGGCCTTCGGTTGATGGTTTCCCGCTTGGGCAAGCGAGTCGGCCCGGCAAAGTGGCCACTTGCATTTTCTGGCAAGTGTCTGCGAACAACGTTAATGAGTTGAACCTTGGAAATTGCCGGAAGTCCCGATGAAGAAATGAAAATGCCCCTTTTGCGGGGATTTGGATGCTCATGGCCGGCAGCAGGTGGCCCGACGCCCCGCCAACTTGACACTTGTCATTTCTGTCCTTGGGGGTTGGCGGGGTATCTGCACAGAGGTAGGAGGTGGCAGAATCGAGACTTGGTGAGTTTTCCAAACAAACGTCTCGAGCCTCCAGGTCTGCAGAGACCGACCAGGGCTGCCGCCCAACCGACTATTCACCCTTTTTGGGCGGGAATTTATTCCCTTTTTGCCCATTTTTCGGGTTTTTGGTCGGGCTTCAAAAGCGGCTGCCCGAGGCCTGGCAGAGGCCGGGGCATGGTCCCCGATCGCGCCAGGCGGCTCGCGCGACCCGATTAGGCCCCGAAAGGAGTCGGGAAATCGGCAGACCTGCCCGAGTTCAGCCCGGGGGGGGCGGGGGGCAGGTCGGTTCGGCTCAAATCATTAACCAAAGCCGAGACTTGGTCTCGCTGGCGCAACCGAAGTGCCAGGCTGGATAACTCATTAACCAGAAGGCGGCTGGAGGCAGGCAGGGCTGATGGCTGAGGCCGGGTGGAGGCCACCCGCGGCCGGGAAAGTCAAAAGTCCCGTTGTGTGGAAGTCTATGAGGTCAGATTCGGCCGCCTTACCGGGCCTGCGGTTGATGGTTTCCCGCTTGGGCAAGCGAGTCGGCCCGGCAAAGTGGCCACTTGCATTTTCTGGCAAGTGTCTGCGAACAACGTTAATGAGTTGAACCTCGGCAATTGTCGGAAGTCCCGATGAAGAAATGAAAATGCCCCTTTTGCGGGGATTTGGATGCTCATGGCCGGCAGCAGGTGGCCCGACGCCCCGCCAACTTGACACTTGTCATTTCTGTCCTTGGGGGTTGGCGGGGTATCTGCACAGAGGTAGGAGGTGGCAGAATCGAGACTTGGTGAGTTTTCCAAACAAACGTCTCGAGCCTCCAGGTCTGCAGAGACCGACCAGGGCTG
>NW_027250887.1:0-89464 GCF_044704955.1 Pristiophorus japonicus | reverse complement strand
CACACCTCACACCCACCCCCACCCACACCCTCCTCTCCACACCCCCCCTCCCACCTCCCTCCACCCCCTCCTCTCCCACATCCCCCTCCCACACCTCACTCCCCACCCCTCCCCCCCCTCCCCACATCCCTCCCCACACCTCCTCCTCTCCCCACACCCCACTCCCCACCCCTCCTCTCCCCCACATCCCCCTCCCATACCTCACTCCCCACCCCTCCTCCGCTCCCCACATCCCCCTCCCCTCACCTCCCCTCTCCCCACACCCCACTCCCCACCCCTCACCTCTCCCCACACCCCCCTCCCACACCCCACTCCCCACCCCTCACCTCACCTCCTCTCTCCCCCTCTCCCACCCACTCCCCACTCCCCACCCCTCCCCTCTCCCCACAACCCCCTCCCCTCACCTCCCCTCTCCCCACACCCCACTCCCCTCACCTCCCCTCTCCCCACTCCCCACCCCTCACCTCACCTCCCCTCTCCCCACACCCCACTCCCCACCCCTCCCCTCTCCCCACACCCCCCTCCCCTCACCTCCCCTCTCTCCACACCCCACTCCCCACCCCTCCCCTCTCCCCACATCCCCCTCCCACACTTCACTCCCCACCCCTCCCCTCTTCCCACATCCCCCTCCCACACCTCCCCTCTCCCCACACCCCACTCCCCACCCCTCCCCTCTCCCCACACCCCCCTCCCCTCACCTCCCCTCTCCCCACACCTCACTCCCCACCTCTCCCTCTCCCTCTCCCTCACTGCCCTCAATATAAGGATGGGCCTGGGAGCATGGACATGATTGCTCCTTAATTCAGTGTGTGAGAATTAGCAGCGGAGGAGATAATAAGTTGGATTCAGTGCTCAGAAATGAGCCAGAGCTGATAGGTGAGGGAAGGGAATTAACTTGAAACATCCCATCACATGGTTTATAATGTGGGCTTGGGATGATAACTGGTGCTGCTTTATCACAAGGCTTGGTTTGAAGAAATGATGAGAGAGTTGGCAGCGGTTACAGAGAGGGACTGAGCGAGTTACATTTAGGAGGAACAACTAGGCGATGGGGCAAATGGAGGATTGGGATTGGCGGACCCAAAGAGGAGTTTTGAAAGCTGGGAGGGAGGTGGCAA
The DNA here is from genome assembly GCF_044704955.1 of Pristiophorus japonicus. Lineage (NCBI taxonomy): Eukaryota > Metazoa > Chordata > Chondrichthyes > Pristiophoridae > Pristiophorus > Pristiophorus japonicus. Next base: position 88,346 of record NW_027250887.1, on the reverse strand, counting down.
GGCAGGCTGAATCAGGAAAGAGGTGGAATGAATGAAGAGCAGTCACTATCAGTGCAGTGGAGGGGGTGAGGGGAACGCAGGGGGTGAGGAGGACGCAGGGGGTGACGGGGACGCTGGGGGTGAGGGGGACGCAGGGGGTGAGAGGGACACTGGGGGCGAGGGGGACACTGGGGGTGAGGGGGACACTGGGGGCGAGGGGAACGCAGGGTGTGAGGGGGACACGGGGTGAGGGGGACACTGGGGGTGAGGGGGACGCTGGGGGTGAGGGGAACGCTGGGGGTGAGGGGGACGCTGGGGGTGAGGGGGACGCTGGGGGTGAGGGGAACGCAGGGGGTGAGGGGGACGCAGGGAGTGAGAGGGACACTGGGGGTGAGGGGGACACTGGGGGTGAGTGGAACGCAGGGGGTGAGGGGGACGCAGGGGGTGAGGGGGACACTGGGAGTGAGGGGGACGCTGGGGGTGAGGGGGACGCTGGGGGTGAGGGGGACGCTGGGGGTGAGGGGAACGCAGGGGGTGAGGGGGACGCAGGGAGTGAGAGGGACACTGGGGGTGAGGGGGACACTGGGGGTGAGTGGAACGCAGGGGGTGAGGGGGACGCAGGGGGTGAGGGGGACACTGGGAGTGAGGGGGACACTGGGGGTGAGGGGGACGCTGGGAGTGAGGGGGACACTGGGGGTGAGGGGGACGCTGGGGGTGAGGGGAACGCAGGGGGTGAGGGGGACGCTGGGGGTGAGGGGGACGCTGGGAGTGGGGGGACACTGGGGGTGAGGGGGACGCAGGGGGTGAGGGGAACGCAGGGGGTGAGGGGAACGCAGGGGGTGAGGGGGACGCTGGGGGTGAGTGGAACGCAGGGGGTGAAGGGGACGCAGGGGGTGAGGGGGACACTGGGAGTGAGGGGGACACTGGGGGTGAGGGGGACGCTGGGGGTGAGGGGAACGCAGGGGGTGAGGGGGACGCTGGGGGTGAGGGGGACGCTGGGGGTGAGGGGAACGCAGGGGGTGAGGGGGACGCAGGGGGTGAGGGGGACACTGGGAGTGAGGGGGACACTGGGGGTGAGGAGGACGCTGGGGGTGAGGGGGACGCTGGGAGTGAGGGGAACGCAGGGGGTGAGGGGGACACTGGGAGTGAGGGGAACGCAGGGGGTGAGGGGGACGCTGGGGGTGAGGGGGACGCTGGGAGTGAGGGGAACGCAGGGGGTGAGAGGGACACTGGGGGTGAGGGGGACACTGGGGGTGAGTGGAACGCAGGGGGTGAGGGGGACGCAGGGGGTGAGGACCCCGGGGTGCTGGGCCCAGGGAGATTGGGACGGTGAAGTGGGAAGAGGAGAGACCAGTTATTGTTGACCATTGTCAGCCCCTGTGTGCTGAGCTGTGACTCTGAGTGAACGGCACACAGGGATCCCAATAACAGGCGGTCTGACAAATCGTCCGTAAAAACTGGCTCCTTATTACATCTTCAAAGGGTAAACAAACTGCAGAGATGTTAATCAGACAAGCGCACGAAAGTGGTCTGCAGCAGCTATATTAGCAGAGGAAGGGCCCATATGGTTATAGATCCCTGATTGAGATTGTAACTCATTATTGCTATCAGTCTTCCTCTCAACCATTTCTTGTGATTTCCAGCTATCTCAACTTCTTTTGTGATCACAGACCACGGAGATGAAAAAGCAGAAAGAGCAGCAAAGCAGTGCGTGGTGAAGTGTGAAACTCTTGGGCCTGCCCTGGGTCTTGCAGCTCTCACTGCATCAGCAATTCTGCAGCTAAACTGCCCAAACACTTGATATCTTTCTTTGGGGTTTGCAGTGACCATGGCCACCGGAGACTGAGCTACACGGACTATATCACAGACTGATTCTTGGAGAGATCAGGGTGATTGCAGAGAACTGCCCTGGGATCTTGTTTAACCCCTCGCTCACACCGAGAAATGGGGATCCGACCGGAGATACAACGACCAGTGTGGTCCTTTTTTGTGGTGTGTGTGATCGAATAGGGAGTCAGTGTTTCACTCACTCATTCATACACTCACACATACAAACAGGCACTCACAAACACACACAAACAAACACACACTTGTACACACTCACACACACTTGTACACACACTCACACACTTGTGCACACACACGTGTACACACTCAAACATTTGTACACACACACATTTGTACACACACTCACACACTTGTACACACACACTTGTACACATTCACACACTTGTACACACTCACACATACACACAAACAGGCACTCACACACACTCACACACTTGTACACACACTTGTACACACTCACACACTTGTACACACACACTTGTACACACTCACACACACTTGTACACACACTCACACACTTATGCACACACACTTGTACACACACTCACACACTTGTACACACACTTGTACACACTCACACACTTGTACACACACACACACAAACAGGCACTCACACAAACACTCACACACTTGTACACACACACTTGTACACACACACACACGCTGCTGTCACTCGAACCCCATCTGCAGCTCTGTCACTGTGTCGGTGAGGGACTGGGAATGAACCTGTCAATCAGCAAAACCAGCTCCCCAGGTATTTCACACTTATGTTATTTATAATCCCCCCCCCCCTCCCCTGAAGGTGCTGACTCTCCCCCCTCCCCTGAAGGTGCTGACTCTCTCCCCCCTCCCCTGAAGGTGCTCACTCTCCCCCCTCCCCTGAAGGTGCTGACTCTCTCCCCCCTCCCCTGAAGGTGCTGACTCTCTTCCCCCCTCCCCTGAAGGTGCTGACTCTCCCCCCTCCCCTGAAGGAACACACAAACCTTTTCACAGACCCACAAAGGATTAAGAAGGTGTGAAACACTCCGGGAACTTTGGGAGCATTTAATTATTGCTCGTAAATATTCAGACATTTCACACACACAGTATCTCTCTCTGTCTGTCTCTGTTGGAGGACACACACGGACTATCAGTATCTCTATCTGTTTCTCTCACATAACACACATACACATTAGCCCGAGTTAGCTGTCAGAATAATGGTGAGGCACTCGCTATTATTGATAGGCATTCAATGGCGTGAAGTTGCTGTATTTGGTGGTAGATAGGAACTAAACTCGCTACAGAAAGTTAAGTCTTGTCATTAAAGAAAGACTTACATTTATATAGCGCCTTTCACAACCACCGGATATCTCAAAGCGCTTTACAGCCAATTAAGTACTTTTGGAGTGTAGTCAGTGTTGTAATGTGGGAAACGCAGCAACCAATTTGCGCACAGCAAGCTCCCACAAACAGCAATGTGATAATAACTATATAATCTGTTTTTGTTATGTTAATTGAGGGATAAATATTGGCCCCAGGACACCAGGGATAACTCCCCTGCTCCTCTTCGAAATAGTGTCATGGAATCTTTTACGTCCACCTGAGAGAGCAGACGGGACCTCAGTTTAACGTCACATCCGAATGACGGCACCTCCGACAATGTGGCGCTCCCTCAGTAATGTCCCTCTGACAGTGCGGCGCTCCCTCAGTACTGCCCCTCTGACAGTGCGGCGCTCCCTCAGTACTGCCCCTCTGACAGTGCGGCACTCCCTCAGTACTGCCCCTCTGACAGTGCGGCGCTCCCTCAGTACTGCCCCTCCGACAGTGCGGCGCTCCCTCAGTACTGCCCCTCTGACAGTGCGGCACTCCCTCAGTACTGCCCCTCCGACAGTGCGGCGCTCGCTCAGTACTGCCCCTCTGACAGTGCGGCACTCCCTCAGTACTGCCCCTCTGACAGTGCGGCACTCCCTCAGTACTGCCCCTCCGACAGTGCGGCGCTCCCTCAGTACTGCCCCTCTGACAGTGCGGCACTCCCTCAGTACTGCCCCTCCGACAGTGCGGCGCTCCCTCAGTACTGCCCCTCTGACAGTGCGGCGCTCCCTCAGTACTGCCCCTCTGACAGTGCGGCGCTCCCTCAGTACTGCACTGGATTTTTTGTGCTCGAGTTCCTGGCGTGGGACTTAACCCACCACCTTCTGACTCAGAGGCGAGAGTGCTACCCACTGAGCCTCAGCTGACACTACATTACAAATGTAAGTACCATTTTAACGATGTGATAATTGTTAATTATTACCAATTAACCTCTCAGGCACTGAAAATTAACTGTTACAAATGTCGAGTCTCATTCCTTCAGGTTTTAATTGTTGGAGATTTATAAAATGTCAAATTTGTAAAAATGTTACCTTTCCTCTCTGTCTCTTTTTTCTCTTTCTTAATCCAATCTTTATTTCTCTTTCGATACCTGATTTGACATTGAATTCGCCCCTTTTAATTTACCCTCCTTCTCAGTTTTTCTGCTGTTTATTTCCCAATCCTTCAGTCAGATTGGTTGTGGAGTGACCTTATTGGTTGCCCTGTTTCCCCAGGGCTCAGATGCCTTGTTTCCCTCACTGTGCTCACACTTACAGAAACTTAGTGGGCAGAAATACTGAAGCTGAAAGCTCATTAGGTGCTCCACTGCAGCAAGATCCAGCCCAACATCTCTCTCTAATATACGTGTACAGTCGGCACCTCAAAGCATGGAGAAGTACCACCAATACTGCCAAAATCCTGCACCAACATCAGCGTTCTCTCTCAGGCCAACATCCCCAGCATCGAGGCACTGACCACACTCGATCAGCTCCGATGGACAGGCCACGTTTGCCACATGCCTGAAGCAAGCATTCTACTCCGAGCTCCGTCATGGCAAGCGAGTCCCAGGAGGGCAGAGAAAACGCTTCCAGGACACCCTCAAAGCCCCCTTGAAAAAATGTAACATCCCTGGCCCAAGATCGCTCAAAGTGGAGGAGAAGCAGCCGAGAATGGCCGGAACACTTCGAGTCTCTTCGGCGGGAGCACGTGGAAGCCACGTACAAACAGCGGAAGGAGCGTACGACAAATCAAGCACCCCACACACCCGTCCCTCCAGCCACTGTCTGCACCACCCGCGACAGAGACTGTAGATCCCGCATTGGTCTCATCAGTCACCTGACAACTCATTTCAGTGTGGAAGCAAGTCATCCTCCACTCTGAGGGACTGCCTAAGAAGATCTCTTTATAACATACACATATAGACAGAATCGCTGTCTCTCATATTTTAATTACTCCACATTCGGTGCCTGTACCTTCAGCTGCCGAGGTCCCAGGCTCTGAAATTCCCTTCCTCAGTGTTGTATATGTAAACATTGTAACTGTGTAAGACTTGCCACCAGAGGGCGCAACTGTTGGAGGCCCAAGGGTCACCTGCACACCTCATGCGAGGGAGTATAAAAGGTTGTCTGCCATGCTGCTTAGGCACTCTGGAGTTGTATTAAAGAGACTGTCACGTCAGTTTTAGCTCACAGTACTCAGTCTTGTAGAGTTATTCTAAACATAACAATTGGCGACGAATAACAGATTACGAACTTTCATGTGGTCATGGCTGCCATTGGTATTTGAGAGATTAGTAGAGGGTGATGATTGGGAAGCCTTCGTTGAGCGTCTCGACCAGTACTTCGTGGCCAACGAGCTGGATGGGACGATAAAGCGATCAAGTGCAGGGCGATTCTCCTCACCGTGTGTCGGTCCACAATATAGAGTCTCATCAAGAAACTGCTAGCACCGGAGAAACCAACGGAGAAGACATATTCAGAGTTGTGTTCGCTAGTTCGAAACCACCTCAAGCTGAAGGAGAGCGTCTGAATGGCCAGGTATCGCTTCTACACGCGAGGGCCAGGGCGTGGCGAGTTATGTCGCCGACCTGAGACGCCTTGTGGGAACTTGCGAATTTGTTGGATTTGTGGGGGAAATGCTGCGGGACAATTTTGAGCTTGGCATCGGCCACGAGGTCATTGTTCGCAAACTGCTGGCCGCCAAATCCCTCGACCTGAGCAAGGTCATCACGATAGCCCAGGCATTCATATCCACGAGCGATAATACCAGACAGATATCTTCCAAGCATCGAAGCTCACCGGCAAGTACTGCGCATAAAATAACGTCGCTAGCAGGCAGAACTGCATATGGCAGGGCTTACACGTCTGCAGCTGCAAGACCTAAGATGACTCAGAGTCTGGCATCGGGCATGAATGCAAATCCCATCATCATCATCGGCAGTCCCACGAAACGAGGATGACTTGCTTCCACGACAAAAAAAAGGATGAGTTCACAGGTGTTTCGAACGAAGAACCCGAACTACATGATGAAGGGTGGAAGATGTCTGTACGTGGATGTTTTTAATGTGTGGTGGCCATTGCACACCAGCCACCACACAGGCTTGATGGAGCTCGGTCTTGGTCCAGTGGCAAGGATTACCCAAGGCGACTGGAGACCAGCTGTGCTGCACGGACCTAGTGCGCACACATCGCAGTGTGGGCTGGGCCATGCTTCCATTGGGCCCCTGGCCCCGAACTCACGCCTCCCCTGGGCCCCAATCATATCCCTCTACAATCTCTCGCCGCTCCCTCGCCCTGACCTCCCCGCTCCTGCTGTACCTGCCCATGCTCCAATCACCGACCTGGACCTTGCTGACGTCACTTTTTGCTGCTGTCGCCCTCCTGCACCTGCTCGCGCTGCTCTCTGAAGTGCCCTCCATGCTGCTCCCGGGCCACTGCTCACAGCTTCTTTTATGGTCCCGACCTGCCGCTGATGGTCTCTCGCAGGTCGATGCTGCCATGCCGCTTTCATGAAGTGGTGGCTTGCTGCAATAGATATGAAAAGATTTTTTAATTATATAGGAATTCGCTCGGCTGCTGCCATCTTCCAGAGGAACATGGAGAGTCTGCTGAAAGCGGAATGGGCAGGCCAAACTATCCAGCAGAGCTTGAAATGCGTGACGGAAGGCTCCTTGCAGACCCGTTTATCTCGGGTTCTGCTCAGCTACCGGACGCGACCTCACTCGCTCACCGGGGTTCCCCCGGCGGAATTGTTAATGAAGAGAGCGCTCAAAACCAGGCTCTCCCTAGTCCACCCAGATCTAAATGATCATGTGGAAACCCGACCTCACCGGCAAAACATGTACCACGATCGCGCCGCTGTATCGTGTGACATTGATGTTAACGACCGTGTTTGTCCTAAATGGGTTGCTGGCACTGTCTTGGCCAAGGATGGGAATAGAGTGTTTATTGTCAAACTATTGAATGGACAAATGTGCAGAAAGCATTTAGATCAGACCAAACTGTGGTTCACCGACAACCAGGAACAACCTGAAGAGGACATCACCATCATCGATCCACCAACACACACCCAACCAGCAATCGACCTCGCCGTTAATCAGGAGGATGAACCCACCATTCCCAACAGTCCTGTCAGACCAGCCGGGCCACAGTGCAGCAATGGTCTGACCAACTCACCCAGGCCAGAGTTTGAACTCAGACGATCAACCAGGGAGCGTAGGGCCCCGGATCATCTCAACTTGTAAATAATTTGTATCAAAGACTTTGGAGGGGAGTGATGTTACGTATGTAAACATTGTAACTGTGTAAGACTTGCCACCAGAGGGTGCACCTGTTGGAGGCCCAAGGGTCACCTGCATACCTCGTGCAAGGGAGTATAAAAGGTTGTCTGCCATGTTGCTTAGGCACTCTGGAGTTGTATTAAAGAGACTCAGGTCACATCAGTTTTAGCTCACAGTACTCAGTCTTGTGGAGTTCTTCCATACTTAGCACTAAGCCTCTCTACCTCTCTCTTTCTATAAGACCTACCTCTCTGGCCAAGCTTTTGGTCACCTGTCCTAATATCTCCTTATGTGGCTCAATGTCAAATTTTGTCTGATAATCGCTCCTGTGAAGCACCTTGGGACATTTTATCACATTACAGGCGTTGTATAAGTGCATGTTGTTGTTACACACAGACAGTGACTCTCTCTCTCGCTCTAATATACACAGAGACAGTGGCCGGAATTTTCTGGGGTCCATGTGGGCGTGATTGGAGGCGGGTATTTGAAATAAGTTGGTGCAGGACAGGGACCCACTGTCATCGCCCCCCCCACCCCCCGTGCCTTTCCTTGGCCACGTTTGCACCAGCTGATTGGATGACAGCATGAAATGTATTATAAAAGCTCCCACCTCACAGCTGGTCACTTTCCTCGGGCAGGAACAGTTGCTGGCTGCCTTCCCAGCACACATTTAGTTTTCTACAGACCAAGTGTTTCCAACAAAGTCGCCATCCAGTCTCACCTCATTGTTGCAACCTAACACACCATTGACAGCTTACTCCTCTCATCTCTACTTGACCTGCCGTCTATTCCATCAGCATGGGTGCCACTTATACTGTCCAGCAGCACCAGGCACACCATCAGCATCAACAATCACACCACCAACCTTCTCCTCAACCACATGATGCTGCACAGGGCAGAGGGCATCAGCAAAAGAGCTGCATCATGCCAGAGCGATATCCCCAGTTCAGGGTATACAGGCAGAGGATGAACTTCCTCAATATGACTGAGCAGCATTGCTTCAGGAAGCTCAGGTTATTGCACCAAGTCGTTGTGTGCACTTACAGCTTGCTGGAGCAAGACCCGCATCCCAGAGGAGCGACTGGACACACCTTACCAGTAGCTGTCAAAATCACCAGCGCCCTCAACTTCTTCGCCTCAGGCTCCTTCCAGGGATCTGCAGCAGACATTTGCGGCATCTCGCAGTCAGCCAACCACAGATGCATCACACTGGTCACCGATGCTGTCTTTGACAAGTCAGCCAATTATATCAACTTTGCTACTGTATCAGTCCACCCACCCTCAGCTCTTCATTCCTCCAAACAGACTTTCTGGCTGGCTGTTTGGAGACATGGGCTATTCACTCATGACACCCTTGAAACATAGAAACATAGAAAATAGGTGCAGGAGTAGGCCATTCGGCCCTTCGAGCCTGCACCGCCATTCAACAAGATCATGGCTGATCACCCACCCCAGCACCTCCCCCCCACGCCCCCTCCACACCCCCCAACCCCCCCCCCCCCCAGCCGCAAGAACCACATCCAACTCCCTCCCGAACACATCCAATGAACTGGCATCAACAACTCTCCGCGGCAGGGAACCCCAAAGGCCAACAACTCCCCGAGTGAAGAAGTCTCTCCCAATCCCAGCCCCACACAGCCCACCCCCCATCCCGAGCGTGCCCCCCCCAGCTCCGGACCCACCAAACACCGGGAACACTCCCCCCGCACCCAACCCACCCTGTCCCATCAGAATTCTTCCTAAATGCCGAACACCCCCGGATGTCGAGCCCCCAGCCCCGGCCACCCCGGAGCCACGCCCCCGCGACACCAACCACACCACACCCACCAACCGCCATCTGCGCAGTCAACCCGTCCACCCCACTCTGAACACTCCCCGCACCGAGGAACAGAGCCCCCAGGCCCGCCCCTCCAACACACTTCGCCCCCCCCCCAGACCTCCGCTGCAACGTGGCCCCTCCTGTCCCCCGCCCCGGGCTTCTCTGTCCCCCACCTCCACCACTCTCCCCTCCACCCCCCGCCCCCGTCTCCCCTCACCTTCCCTCTGCCTCCCCCCACAGGCTCCCATCTTGGGGGCAGTAACCTTCTGGGGCAGGGAATTTTAGCCCCCAGCGTGGAAGTCCTGCTCCCGTCGCAGAATTGGCCTTACCCCCCCTCAATGGAAGCGGAGTGCAATTTCCCATACTCCACTTCCTTTGGGGGCAGTTACCGGGGCACGACTGGATGCTCCTGTGACAGTGGGAACTGGTGCTCTCCACTCTCTGTCCTGTGACAGTGGGAACTGGTGCTCTCCACTCTCTGTCCTGTGACAGTGGGAACTGGTGCTCTCCACTCTCTCTCTTGTGACAGTTTGAACTGGTGCTCTCCACTCTCTGTCCTGTGACAGTTGGAACTGGTGCTCTCCACTCTCTGTCCTGTGACATTGGGAACTGGTGCTCTCCACTCTCTGTCCTGTGACAGTGGGAACTGGTGCTCTCCACTCTCTCTCTTGTGACAGTGGGAACTGGTGCTCTCCACTCTCTGTCCTGTGACAGTTTTGAGGAGGCCAAGTACTGAGGCCGAGGAGCGTTATAATGGGAGCCATATTTCAACCAGATGTGTCATAGAGCAGACAATAGGCATACTCAAAATGCCTTGACAGATTTGGAGGAGCCCTTCAGTATGCACCAGCCAGGGTCTCCAGAATCATCGTCGTTTGCTGTGCCCTGCACAACATAGTGCAGCAGTGAGGAATAGCGCTGCAGGAGGAGCAAGGAGCACTGAACGCACAGCCTCTTCAGAGGAGGAGAAATATAGAACATAAGAAATAGGAGCAGGAGTGGGCCATCTGGCCGCTCAAGCCTGCTCCACCATTCAATATCATGGCCGATCTGATCTTGGCCTCAACTCCACTTCCCTGCCCTCTCCCCATAAACCTTGACTCCCTTATCATTCACAAATCTGTCCAACTCCACCTTAAATATATTCAATGACCCAGCCTCCACAGCTTTCTGGGGTAGAGAATTCCACAGATTGACGATCCTCTGAGAAGAAATTCTTCCTCATTTCTGTTTTAAATAGGCGACCCCTTATTCTGAAACTATGCCTCCGAGTTCTAGGAACAGGAGGAGGAGGAGCATCATCTGGAAGACAAGGAGGAGCAGGAGCTTGAGGAACCTGTGGGCCACCAGCACCCAAGCACATTACTGTCCGAGAGGCCAGGGATGGCCTCATCATGTCCAGATTTACTTCATTTTATGCAGTACACCCATTTGGCTGCCACATGTTGTACCACCACAGCCACACCATAAACCATTCCTTTCACACTGACCACCATTGCTGCAAGTTCCATTATGTCTCACCATTCACTGAAACTCACTAAGCCACTTCCAAAGGTGCACACAAATGTGTCCAAGACAGAAAAATGGTGAAAATAAAGATTTTTATGGTTCATAATACATTAAGGGAAACTTGACATTAACATTGACTAAAACACCCAAGTGGCTATCCTTGTGAATCTACTTGTGTGTCATCGTTCTCTTCCGTGTGCTTCTGCGAGGTGCTACCCCTGTGGCTTCAGTGGAGATAGAGGCAGCCTCCTCACTGCCCGACTGCACAGACACTTTTGGTGGACGTCCTTTGGGGTTTGGAGCCTGTGAGGGCCCCGCCAAAGTCTGCTCCTCCTGCAAATGTGCAAGGGCAGACTCAGCCATCGCCATCCGAGGATCCATTTGGGGCTCTGACTGAGGGGGTGGCAATGGGGGAAAGCGTAAGCACTTTGAGAGGTGCCCACACTTCCCTCTCCCCTCTCACCTTCATCCCACTTAGCCAGAAAGCACCTTGCTGCACAGCAGTGGGGCCATGAGGACCCACATCTATGCTGACATCCCTCCTAGACAGGAGGAGTATGAGCCTCTACCATGTGATCCTGTGAGTGGCGCACTAGTTGCTCCATGCAGGTGGCCATCCTATCCATCGCCTGCGACACGGTGGTGCTCATGTTGGAGATGGACTCCTCCATTCTCTGCACATTTGCAGACATCGGGCTCTAACAACCTGTCAGAGCCCCCTGCGGTTCTTCCTGCGCCTCCAGGATTGCCTCCTTTCTGGCTGGCCCGCCGGGCTCAGCATCTGTATGCAGCTGAGCAGAGCTAGGAGTGTCCTGCACCCTCCGGCAAGGAGTCTCCACTGCTGTCCCTGTCTCCACCATCTGCTCTTGCTCACTTTTGAGTTGTGAAAGACCCGGTGACACTCCTCTATCTCATGTGGGACCCACCGATGTGTGCATATCTGCACTGGTGCTGGGTGCACTCATGTCTGGTGATGCTGTACCCTCAGAGGCTAGAGGCTCCTCTGAGGAGTCGTCTTCCTCTTCCTTCTGGATATGGGGGCATGGACAAATCCCCTGGGAGGACAGACGCACCAACATTAGCGTCCTCGACCAGGCCAACATCCCCAGCATTGAAGCACTGACCACACTTGATCAGCTCCGCTAGGCAGGCCACATTGTTCACATGCCAGACACGAGACTCCCAAAGCAAGCGCTCTACTCGGAACTCCTTCACAGCAAACGAGCCAAAGGTGGGCAGAGGAAACGTTACAAGGACACCCTCAAAGCCTCCCTGATAAAGTGCAATATCCCCACTGGCACCTGGAAGTCCCTGGCCAAAGACCGCCCTAAGTGGAGGAAGTGCATCGGGGAGGTCATTGAGCACCTCGAGTCTCATCGCCGAGAGCATGCAGAAATCAAGCGCAGGCAGCGGAAAGAGCATGCGGCAAACCTGTCCCACCCACCCCTTCCCTCAACAACTATCGGTCCCACCTGTGACAGGAACTGTGGTTCTCGTATTGGACTGTTCAGTCACCTAAGGACTCATTTTTAGAGTGGAAGCAAGTCTTCCTCGATTCCGAGGGACTGCCTATGGATGGGATATGGGGGGGAGGGGCGTGGTGAGGTGGGGGTGGAGGCTCTTGATGGACCTGTGAGAGAGTAAAGAGATGAGTTAGATATACCATATGAAGAATGGGTACAGACACCATTGTGCACACGATGACCATTCAGTGGCTGATGACATCAGTCCCCGTTGAGTGACTGATGCATGCCGTGTAGATCTATGAGATGTAATTCTGTCACCAAGTTGCTGAGATGTCCCCCTCTCTCCGTCTCCCACCTGCAGCTGCTTGGCCGCTCCCGATACTTCCAACGTAGTCCCCCCTGCTGTTGTGATGGAGGTCCACCTCCGGTTCGCTCCCTCTCATTGTGCACTCTTTTCTCCTGCAAGGAGGGCAAGAGAAGGTTGAGTGAGAGTGATGGAATGAGTGTAAGGAATGGATGGGTTACATCTTTAGAGGGAGAGTGTGATGGATTGGGGCAGCAATGCCAAGTGGCCTCCTTGCATGTTGTTAGTTGCATTAGGATGAGAGTGAGTGTGAGGGGTGGCTAGTGAGATGGGGATGTGATAATGTAGATAGAGAGGGATGGATGGACATGCAAGGTATTTTGGTGTAAGGATGTGCGAGTAAAGTTGAGAAGGCAGAGTGATGGGGATGTGATGAGAGGCAAGGCAGGATGAAGGCAAGTGTGGCTTTGCACTCACCTTTCTTGATCTAATGAGATCATTGAAACGTTTGCAGCAGTGTACCCAGGTCCTCCTGAACACATCCCTGCTGTTGACCTCCTCTGCAATTTGGAGCCAGGCTCTCTTTGTCTCCTCGGGAGGTCTATTCTGCCCATTGGAAGGGAAGAGGACCTCCCTGCGTGCTCTCACTCCCTCCACAAGGATATGGAGGGAGTCATCGGAGAGCCTGGGTGCAGCCCACTGCCTCTGTGTAGCCACCTCTCCAACTGTTTGGAGCGATGAAAACCCCCAGTATGCTGCCTGCACACTCCGAGATGAACCGTCAAATACAATGTGGCCATGGCTCCTGTCAGTATCCCGGCTGAAAACGCGTCATCGATGATGTCATCGCCATTTAATAGGCCGGGTAACGCGCACAGTGGCTTAATAGGCCCATTAGCGCAAAGTGGATTTCTGCAGGTGGAGGTTTCTCACAGCAACAGTGGACTGGTGGGGGCGAGCCAGAGATCCAGCAGCTCGCTCATCTGGGTGCAGAGGCTGGTGGGCCCAAATGTTGCCTTCCCTGTGGCCGCCGGTCATGTGGATCTCACTGGGGGCCGCATCGGGAAGTGAAAGTCTTCCTTTAATGCCATTTCTCCCTGAAAGTGCCAGATTTGAGGGCCTGGTCTTCGAACACTCTCTTCCTCAGGCGACCGAAGGCTGTGCTGCACACTGGAGGTGGTGTTGGACCTCGTCGTCGATGTCTGCCTTTGCTGATAGTAAGCTCCCGAGGTATGGAAAGTGGTCCACGTTGTCCAGGGCCGCACCATGGATTTTGATGACCGGGGGGCAGTGCTGTGTGCCAGGGTCAGGTTGGTGGAGGACCTTTGTCTTATGGATGTTTAGTGTAAGGCCCATGCTTTTGTATGCCTCGGTGAAGGTGTTGATATACAGTGTCTCTAATAAACACACAGTGTCTCTAATATGCACACAGTGTTTCTAATATACACAGTGCCTCTAATATACAGTGTCTCTAATATATACACACACACACACAGTGTCTCTAATACACACACAGTGTCTCTAATATGCACAGTGTTTCTAATATACACAGTGCCTCTAATATACACAGTGTCCCTAATATATATACACACACACACACACAGTGTCTCTAATACACACACAATGTCTCTAATACACACACAGTGTCCTTAATATACACACAGTGTCTCTAATATACACACAGACAGTGTCTCTAATATACACAATGTCTCTAATATACACACAAACAGTGTCTCTAATATACACAGTGTCTCTAATATACACACAGACAGTGGGCTAGAACCTCCACTTTTGAGCTTATCACCCAAAAATGGGCGTTATTTCCGGTGTGGGCGGTAAACAAAGGGTTTTCAGATCGCCGGCTTCTCGCCCGTTCTCAAAACACCTCGTTTACATTTTTGAAAATGGGCGTTACCGTGAACGATCTCAAATGGGCAGCAGCGTTAAATTTTTTTGAACTTCTGCCGTAAAGTGTGGCCGTCCTTTGCAACGACATGGCAACGCTCGATTCCCACGATTCTCTGGAGGTCAAGGGTCACCATGACATGCGCAAAAGAGGCGACAGAGAGAGAAGGAGCTCAGAGGGACTGAAGGCATGTCTAGGTGTAGTGTGGCTGCTTTGGGAGGAAGGAGGGAGACTTTAGAGCTTCACAGCAAGTAGGCTAACAATAAGTAGCTGTTACCAGCCACATATTTGACTGAATTTGTCCTATAATGGAAGGAGAGGATGAGGCATCACAGCATGCTATGGAGACTGACGCTGGAGAGAGCAGTGAGGCGGGAGAGGAGCACATTGGAGGGCACAAAAGAGCCAGGAGGTTCTCGGATGAAGCAAATGCCTCCCTCCTGCAGGAGGTCGAGTCACGCTGGGGTGATTTGACACAGGGAGGGTGTGGGAAGCCCACCCCAAAGGCCTACCAGAAGATATGGACCGAGATAGCAGAGGTGGTCTCGTCGGCGAACAACGAGGTGCATGAGGGTAACCAATGCCGCAACCAATGGAATGACCTTGTGGGATCCGCAAGAGTAACTAGTACATTGATTTACATGTACTTATGTATTTATATAATTTGATTTGTAACAGTCATGAGTGACTATCAGCAGATGTGAGGTCTTGCACTTTTACTGGGAATGTTTTACTCAAAGAATGATAAATATCATAATAATGATGATTACATCTGTCGGTTATGTGTTGTATCAGTGTCTGTGACAGTACCTAGCAATGATATCACGCACTGATCTCATGCCATGTCGTCCTGTCACCTTTTACAGAAGAAGCTATGGACGATGAGGTCCGTGCAGAGGGGAACGGGTGGGGGGCCACCAGTCCCCAGAGACATCACTGAGATGGAGGAGCGGCTGCTCGCACTCGTGGGGAAGCACCCCTGGACAACCACGGATGCATCTGCAGACCCTGAAGTGATGCCACGTGAGTAAAGCTTGCACCATTGCATGATCTAAACTCATATCCGACCAATCATATATGATAGATGAGGCCTAATGAAAATCATTGCAATGCACAATGTGTTGATGGTCATGAAATGTGATGTCTGCGATGATTTTGAGAGCAGTGGTGCTTCTGTCGTGGAAATGCTGTGTGTAGCGCTGGACTCACCTTGTCACCCTAGCACCCCCTTCTCCTCTAACAACCTCATTTGTGTCTTGCAGCTCAGCCAGCAGCGCGGCCCCAGAGGCCAGAAGGTGGGGGCGCTGGGCCAGACTCGCCGGACGATCCTACTACGTCTGGTGCCGAGGAGCTCCGATTGTCGCCCGTCAATCCACTGGGTCTGTTCTTGATGGATGAGAGCGGGGACTTCGAAGAACCTGCATCGTCACGCTCCAGAAACCATTCCACCCCAAGGCCATCTCATGGTCCTCCATCATTCCCACCTCCACTCTGGAGGTACCGACTCCAAGCACCTCGCCACAGGGTACCCCATTTATCCCCAGGACGACGCCAACCCCACAGAGGCCTCGTGGATGCGGCAGGTTTGTCCCACGAGCGCCGCTTGACAGCGGAGAGATGGTACAGTTGTCCAGGAGGACTGTAGACATTGGTGACCAGCTCATTGAGGCATTGGGGGGCATATCCCGACATCAGGCCACCGTGACCGAGTACATTCCACGCATGGTGGAGTCCCTGGATGCGATAACCAGGAACACTGCTGCCACAGGCCTCTCAGTGGTCCTCGAGCGTGGCACTCCACCCCTAGGTTCCGACCCACCACTGCGAACGACAGATGAGAGCAAGGACCAAGGTCCTGCTTCTGCATCAGAGAATGTTGCCCCCTCGGCACCCCCCGCTCCCGTATCCGTCCAACCAACGCATCTGCCTTCATCCCCCCCCCCAATGAGGCACCGCCTGAGGAGCTCTTCGGCAAGGCGCTGTGGAGCGAGGAGGGGAAGGAAAGTGAGGTGCATGTGTGCAGGTGATGGCTGTGTTATATCTCCATCTGGGTGTATGATTTGTTGCAATGTCTGGGGGCTGGGGACCACGCTCCTGCTTTGCCTTTGTATTCTGTGTTGCTGGACCTGTTGAACATGTGTTTGATGCCAATGTTGGAAAAATTGGGGGTGTGGGCGGGGGTTGGGTGTTATTGGCTGTGATACTTATGATTTCAGACCAATGTTGGTATAAAACTTTTGTTATTGAACATAACCTTGTTGCACATTGTCTCAGATAGCTGGACCGTTACACACTGGTGATTCCTTACCATGAAAGGGTTAAATACAACTCAACATCAATCAACGTAAACTTTAACTGGCACCAAGATGATGGGCACCATTGATGTCTGAGCTGCACACACACAGCAGTGTATCAGCGTTGTGACTCACATCAGCACTCTTTCAGGCAAATCTTTCCGATATCAGTTCCTCACGTAAGAGTGGGATTTAACAAATGCCAGCCACACCGCTGGCGTTCGTTCCGGTTAGTTCCACTTTTTGTGTGCGTTTGTTTGAGCGGGCGATATTCTGGTCGATATGTGTGCGAGGTGGTGAAATTGAAGATGGGCGATCTCCATGGCCGCTAGTTTGGGTAAATATGTTCTTCGTGACAAAAAACAGTCGCCGGGCGTTATTATTGAATCTTGACGTTAAGTCCGTGAGGAAAGTAACGCTGGCCGATATTATGGCCGTTGAAATCGCCCATTTCTGCTGATTACGCCCAATAAAAGTGGGCAGGTGGTGATATTTTTTCTCGGCATTAAGCCCATTGGGAAAATAACACTCGGCAATGTCTCCTAAAAAAGGCCGTCACTTTCCATTTTGTGCCAGAATGGACGATATATGGGCGTTATACGTCATTCAACGGTAAAATGGGCGTTAAGTGGGCGTTAAGCAGGCAAAAAAAAGTGGAGGTTCTAGCCCAATGTCACTAATATACACACAGACAGTGTCTCTAATATACACACAGTATCTCTAATATCCACATTGTCTGTAATATACACACAGTGTTTGTAATATACACAGTGTCTGTAATATACACACAGTGTCTCCAATATACACACAGTGTCTGTAATATACATACAGTGTCTGTAATATACACACAGTATCTCTAGTATACATAGTGTCTGTAATATACACACAGTGTCTCCGGTATACACACAGGGTCTGTAATATACACAGTATCTCTCGTATACACAGTGTCTGTAATATACACACAGTATCTCTAGTATACACACGGTGCCTGTAATATACACACAGTATCTCTAGTATACACACAGTGGCCGCGATTTCACCACACACACAAGTTGAGTGCGGCCACTGTATGTATACTAGAGATACTGTGTGTATATTACAGACACTGTGTATACTAGAGATACTGTGTGTATATTATAGACACATTGACAGTATATCATAATTTTATATACTTCAATTAAATCTCTGTTGCTGCTCTCTTGTGATTCAGTGTGTGATGGATCGTGAGTTGCCTTGGTTATCAGTTCAGCTGTATGGCAAGGATCAAGTGCTTCCCCGATATTTTCATTTTTATTTGCGCTGCTGTCATTGTGAGCATAGTATTCTGGAGCACCAGGCCCTAGAATATCGTGGACCGCCCTGACCTGTGTGAGAACACCACCACAGGTCAGGGCTATCAATAGAGCTGAAGCACCGGGCCCTGGAACATCATGGCGGAGGAGCGGTGAATGTTTGTGGTGGAGGAGCGGCGAGAGATCGTGGCGGAGGAGCGGCGAGAGATCGTGGCGGTGGAGCGGCGAGAGATCGTGGCGGTGGAGCGGCGAATGAGGGTACGGGGCCCAGGAGAGGCGAGGGCCTAGGGGCAGCACGGACCAGCCCACACCACGATATGTGTGCGCACTAGGTCCGTGCAGCAGTCGTCCTGGTTAACCCTTGCCCCTGGACCAAGACCTCGCTCTGTCGAGCCCGTGTGGTGGCTGGTGTGCAATGGTCACCACACGTTAAAAAAATCCACCCACAGGTATCTTCCACCCCCTCAACTGGAGGTCAGGACTGGAAGATCTGTGAACTCTCCTGGAAGCAAGTCATCCTGGTTCGGAGGAACCCTATAAATATGGACAATATCTCTCTGGCACAAACACTTTCGCCTCAGTTAAACCCAAGGAATCTCCTCTCTGCCCCTCGCTCCCTTACTCCTGAATGATGTTCCATCCTAAATCTCAGTAGTTTCGTGGACGAGGGAAAAAATAAACTTTCATTACAAAGGATCGAGAAAGAGAGAGGCGAATGTGATGTGTTAGACATCCCGCTCTTGATATCTCAGACGGAGAGAGAGACAGAGCTTTATTTATTATTGAGAATAAGTCTGCATTGCTGCCAGGTGGGGACGAGAGAAAGGGAATGTTTGGTTTATGAGCTTGTGGGGCGGCTGCACACTGGGTGCCCTGTGCTGTCCGAGCTCTCTCTGGCCCCACACTCAGTCTGTGGCGCCAGGCACAGCCGCCGTCTCCCGGCGCCCGAACCAGCAACTGGGCACACAACTAATCAAAGGGCTTGTAAATATTTGGGACGGATCTTTCTGGGTGCCTGGAGTGCGGAGAGTGCAATGTGTGTTTCCATCCGGTGGGCCGGGGAGGCTGATTATATAAATCCGAAATAGCAGCATTGGGGCAAGGGGGAGATCAGACATAACGGGGGCATTGCCCTGGTGTGGGAGGACCATCCTTCCGATCACACACTCACGTTTCTGCCCCGGCTGTCCCTCAGATCTGCCGGCTGCCCCCAATTAAATTGTGATTTGAACTAATTCCTGTTTAGAAAATAAGTAATCGCCTCTATTTTTAAAAGTGAAACTATTGTGTCTGAGTTTGTTGGCGTGTGTTGATCAACATGAAAGTCTGCTGGTCTTTCCCACCCCTGCACAGTTCCGCAGTCTGGTGCCCAGATCGTGCAGTAAGATTGATCGGTGCACAGCCAAGCCCGGCTCTGGCACTCCTGGGCTCCGTTACATTGGTTGCTGAGGGGGAATGGGCGGCTCGGTCCCCGAGTCCTGTCTCTGTGGAGCGGAGTTATACCTCCATATCATTCCTTCATTTCCCTTCGCATCCGGGGCTCCGCACAATTCCCAAACCGCGGTCCCCTCCCGCCCCCCACAGCCCAGAGAAACACGCAGAGGGCCCCGGGCGGGCCCGGCACACAGCTTTCCAAAGTACTTCGCTTTAGTGTCTCTCCCTCTTCCTATATTTCCCCCTCTCTCAGTGCCTTGTCTGCTCCTCTCTCCACTTGCTGCGAGGTGTCTGTGAACTTTATTAAAACACTTGCCGTTTTAATATTTGTTTTTTTTTGGATGGGGGCTAACAAAGGAGTAAGGTTCCGCTCCTGCTGTTTCTCTCTCTCCCTCCTCCCTCCCTCCTTTCTCTCTCTCGCTCCCTCCTTTAGAAACATAGAAAATAGGTGCAGGAGTAGGCCATTCGGCCCTTCGAGCCTGCACCACCATTCAATAAGATCATGGCTGATCATTCACCTCAGTACCCCTTTCCTGCTTTCTCTCCATACCCCTTGATCCCTTTAGCCGTAAGGGCCATATCTAACTCCCTCTTGAATATATCCAATGAACTGGCATTAACAACTCTCTGCGGCAGGGAATTCCACAGGTTAACAACTCTCCGAGTGAAGAAGTTTCTCCTCATCTCAGACCGAAATGGCTTACCCCTTATCCTTACACTATGTCCCCTGATTCTGGACTTCCCCAACATCGGGAACATTCTACCTGCATCCAACCTGTCCTATCCTGTCAGAATTTTATATGTTTCTATGAGATCCTCTCTCATCCTTCTAAATTCCAGTGAATAAAGGCCCATTTGATCCAGTCTCTCCTCATATGACAGTCCAGCCATCCCGGGAATCAGTCTGGTGAACCTTTGCTGCACTCCCTCAATAGCAAGAATGTCCTTCCTCAGATTAGGAGACCGAAACTGAACACAATATTCCAGGTGAGGCCTCACTAAGGCCCTGTACAACTGCAGTAAGACCTCCCTGCTCCTATACTCAAATCCCCTAGCTATGAAGGCCAACATACCATTTGCCTTCTTCACCACCTGCTGTACCTGCATGCCAACTTTCAATGACTGATGAACCATGACACCCAGGTCTTGTTGCACCTCTCCTTTTCCTGATCTGCCGCCATTCAGATAATATTCTGCCTTCATGTGTTTGCCCCCAAAATGAATAACCTCACATTTATCCACATTATACTGCACCTGCCATGCATTTGCCCACACACCTAACCTGTCCAAGTCACCCTGCAGCCTCTTAGCGTCCCCCTCACAGCTCACACCACCACCCAGCTTAGTGTCATCTGCAAACATGGAGATATTACACTCAATTCCTTCATCCAAATCGTTAATGTATATTGTAAAGAGCTGGGGTCCCAGCACTGAGCCCTGCGGCACTCCACTAGTCACTGCCTGCCATTCTGAAAAGGATCCCTTTATCCTGACTCTCTGCTTCCTGTCTGCCAACCAGTTCTCTATCCACATCAGTATATTACCCCCAATACCATGTGCTTTCATTTTGCACTTCAATCTCTTGTGCGGGACCTTGTCAAAAGCCTTTTGAAAATCCAAATACACCACATCCACTGGTTCTCCCTTGTCCACTCTGCCAGTTACATCCTCAAAAAATTCCAGAAGATTCGTCAAGCATGACTTCCCTTTCATAAATCCATGCTGACCTGGACCGATCCTGTCACTGCTTTCCAAATGTGCTGCTATTTCATCTTTAATAATTGATTCCAACTTTTCCCCCACTGCTGATGTCAGTCTAAACGGTCTATAATTACCCGCTTTCTCTCTCCCTCCTTTTTTAAAAAGTGGTGTTACATTAGCTACCCTCCAGTCCGTAGGAACTGATCCAGAGTCGATAGACTGTTGGAAAATGATCATCAATACATCCTCTATTTCTAGGGCCACTTCCTTAAGTACTCTGGGATGCAGACTATCAGGCCCCGGGGATTTATCGGGAGTGGGGAAGGGAGGAGAGGGAGGAGAGGGGAGGTCCCTGTGTCCTCTCGCCGCTTTCCCCGCCTGTTCTCAGAATTGCTGCAGCGAGGTTGGTGTTTTGTCGGCGGGACCTCCCGGACAATCAGAGACTCGGCATGGGACCGGCCCCCGCGATAAAAGTTCCGCAGTTTGCATCCGACTGGGAGCGGAGCCCGTGTCCCGGCCCTGAGACTCCCCGCACCCGTTAGCGAACCCGCTGCCCCCGGAGACCTGCAGCCCCCGGGACCCCCGCTGCCCCCCGCAGCCCCCGGAGACCCGCAGCCCCCGGGACCCCCGCTGCCCCCGGAGACCCGCAGCCCCCGGGACCCCCGCTGCCCCCGGAGACCCGCAGCCCCCGGGACCCCCGCTGCCCCCGGAGACCCGCAGCCCCCGGGACCCCCGCTGCCCCCGGAGACCTGCAGCCCCCGGGACCCCCGCTGCCCCCGGAGACCCGCAGCCCCCGGGACCCCCGCTGCCCCCGGAGACCTGCAGCCCCCGGGACCCCCGCTGCCCCCCGCAGCCCCCGGGACCCCCGCTGCCCCCGGAGACCCGCAGCCCCCGGGACCCCCGCTGCCCCCGGAGACCCGCAGCCCCCGGGACCCCCGCTGCCCCCGGAGACCCGCAGCCCCCGGGACCCCCGCTGCCCCCGGAGACCTGCAGCCCCCGGGACCCCCGGGACCCCCGCTGCCCCCGGAGACCCGCAGCCCCCGGGACCCCCGCTGCCCCCGGAGACCCGCAGCCCCCGGCCTGTCAGCCCTGGATGCCGGGCTGATGATGGATCGCTCCCGGTACCTGCTGCCGCTGTACCTGGGGCTGTGGGGCCGGCTGGTGTGGGGTCAGCATTCCCTGCAGCTCCGGCCGTCGCCCAGTGACCACCTGCCGCTGCTGGAGCCGCCCGACCCCGAGCTCGACCCCGGGGACAGCGACCTGGACGAGGTGACCCTCCGCCACAAGCTGGCGACCGATTTCGACCCGGACTTCATGGCCCTGAGCCTCCCGGAGCCCGGAGCGGAGCCCGGGCCCCTCCCGGGCCACAGCGGGCCGGGCCCCCGGCAGCGGCTGAGCAGGAAGCGGCGGCGGCTGTACTGGTTGTGGGGCCGGAGCCGGTGCCCGGTCAGCTACAGCTGGCGGGACCTGGGCCGCCGCTTCTGGCCCCGCTTCATCAAACAAGGCGGCTGCTCCCGGCGCCGCTCCTGCTCCTTCCCCGAGGGCATGACCTGCCGGAGGGCCAAATCCGCCCGCAAAACCCTGCTGCGGTGGCACTGCCCGCACCGGGAGCCGCACCGGGAGCCGCACCGGGAGCAGCACCGGGAGCAACACCAGGAGCAACACCGGGAGCTGCACCGGGAGCAACATCGGGAGCAGCACCGGGAGCTGCACCGGGAGCAACACCGGGAGCAACACCAGGAGCCGCACCGGGAGCAGCACCGGGAGCCGCACCGGGAGCAGCACCGGGAGCCGCACCGGGAGCCGCACCGGGAGCCGCACCGGGAGCAACACCAGGAGCTGCACCGGGAGCAGCACCGGGAGCCGCACCGGGAGCAACACCGGGAGCCGCACCGGGAGCAACACCAGGAGCCGCACCGGGAGCAACACCGGGAGCAACACCGGGAGCAGCACCGGGAGCAGCACCGGGAGCAACACCAGGAGCAACACCGGGAGCTGCACCGGGAGCAACACCGGGAGCTGCACCGGGAGCAACACCGGGAGCAACACCAGGAGCCGCACCGGGAGCAGCACCGGGAGCCGCACCGGGAGCAGCACCGGGAGCCGCACCGGGAGCCGCACCGGGAGCAGCACCGGGAGCCGCACCGGGAGCAACACCAGGAGCTGCACCGGGAGCAGCACCGGGAGCCGCACCGGGAGCAACACCGGGAGCCGCACCGGGAGCAACACCAGGAGCCGCACCGGGAGCAACACCGGGAGCGGACCTGTCACTGGATCCCGGTACAATATTCTATCATCACCCGCTGCACCTGCTCCTGTTAACCCGGACTGACCGGGACCGGGACCGGGACCGGGACCAGCCTGTGTCCTCAACAGTCTCCGTGAATCCTGGTGTGCAGCTGAAGCGGCTCCGGTGCCGCACCGACACGCGGGGAGAATTGTGAGATGATGAAACCTTTGGGGATGGCAGTGACTGGGGAGGACTGCCCTGGACACACCGGTCACAATGGACACACTGAGGATTTATTCCTGTTCTGTAACCTGATCGAAACAAACCACTCGCGGTGCGGGTTTACGCCACTTGTGGCGCCGCGGTCAGTCCCTCCGGGGATTCCCGGGGCTCCGGGAGCTTGGCCGCAGTGGGGGGGTCCCGGGGGGGCACAGCCGGTACCATTGCTTGGCTGGGACGAGAGACAGCAGCAAGTCCCAGCCGGGTAAGTCCGTGAGATGGTTTCAATTAAAATGTTATTTTTAGCAGCTGACTCGCGGAATAATTTATTTTAAGATGGAATTGAAAAGCGTCTCAGGCCAATCAACTCCACTGTAGCAGGAGCACTTTGTTCAATACCTTCAGGGGAGGGGGGAGAGAGTCAGCACCTTCAGGGGAGGGGGGAGAGAGTCAGCACCTTCAGGGGAGGGGGGAGAGTCAGCACCTTCAGGGGAGGGGGGAGAGAGTCAGCACCTTCAGGGGAGGGGAGAGAGAGTCAGCACCTTCAGGGGAGGGGGGAGAGAGTCAGCACCTTCAGGGGAGGGGGGAGAGAGTCAGCACCTTCAGGGGAGGGGGGAGAGAGTCAGCACCTTCAGGGGAGGGGGGAGAGAGTCAGCACCTTCAGGGGAGGGGGGAGAGAGTCAGCACCTTCAGGGGAGGGGGGAGAGAGTCAGCACCTTCAGGGGAGGGGGGAGAGAGTCAGCACCTTCAGGGGAGGGGGGAGAGAGTCAGCACCTTCAGGGGAGGGGGGAGAGTCAGCACCTTCAGGGGAGGGGGGAGAGTCAGCACCTTCAGGGGAGGGGGGAGAGTCAGCACCTTCAGGGGAGGGGAGAGAGAGTCAGCACCTTCAGGGGAGGGGGGAGAGAGTCAGCACCTTCAGGGGAGGGGGGAGAGAGTCAGCACCTTCAGGGGAGGGGGGAGAGTCAGCACCTTCAGGGGAGGGGGGGGAGTCAGCACCTTCAGGGGAAGGGGGAGAGTCAGCACCTTCAGGGGGGGGGGGAGAGTCAGCACCTTCAGGGGAGGGGGGGGGGGAGAGCACCTACATTTATATAGCACCTTTAAGGTAGTAAAACTTCCCATGGTGCTTCACAGGAGTGATAAACCAAATTTGACAGCAAGCCACAGAAGGAGATATTAGAACAGGTGACCAAAAGCTTGGTCACAGAGGAAGGTTTTGGGAGCGTCTTAAAGAAGGAGAGAGAGGCGGAGAGGTTTAGGGAGGGAGTTCCAGAGGTTAGGGCCCAGGCAGCTGAATAATCAAGGTGCTCAAGAGGCCAGAATTGGAGGAGCGCAGATACCTCGGGGGGTTGTGGGGCTGGAGGAGATTACAGAGATAGGGAGGGGCGAGGCCATGGAGGGATTTGAAAACACGGATGAGAATTTTCAAATCGATCCATTGCTTAACTGGGAGCCAATGTAGGTCAGCGAGCACAGGGGTGATGAGTGAGCAGGGCTTGGTGTGAGTTAGGGCACGGGCTGCCGAGTTTTGGATCACCTCTACTTTAGAAACATAGAAAATAGGTGCAGGAGTAGGCCTTCGAGCCAGCACCACCATTCAATAAGATCATGGCTGATCATTCACCTCAGTACCCCTTTCCTGCTTTCTCTCCATACCCCTTGATCCCTTTAGCCCTAAGGGCCATATCTAACTCCCTCTTGAATATATCCAATGAACTGGCATCAACAACTCTCTGCGGCAGGGAATTCCACAGGTTAACAATTCAGAGGAGTGAAGAAGTTTCTCCTCATCTCAGTCCTAAATGGCTTACTCCTTATCCTGAGACTGTGTCCCCTGGTTCTGGACGTCCCCAACATCGTGAACATTCTTCCCGCATCTAACCTGTCCTGTCCCGTCAGAATCTTATACGTTTCTATGAGATCCCCTCTCACTCTTCTAAACTCTTATTGAATGGTGGTGCAGGCTCGAAGGAGACCAAAACTGAACACAATATTCCAGGTGAGGCCTCACCAAGGCCCTGTACAACTGCAGTAAGACCTCCCTGCTCCTATACTCAAATCCCCTAGCTATGAAGGCCAACATATCATTTGCCTTCTTCACCGCCTGCTGTACCTGCATGTCCACTTTCAGTGACTGATGAACCATGACACCCAAGTCTCATTGCATCTCCCCTTTTCCTAATCTGCCGCCATCCAGATAATATTCTGCCTTCATGTTTTTGGCCCCAAAATGAATAACCTCACATTTATCCACATTATACTGCATCTGTCATGCATTTGCCCACTCACCTAACCTGTCCAAGTCACCCTGCAGCCTCTTAGCGTCCTCCTCACAGCTCACACCGCCACCCAGTTTAGTGTCATCCGCAAACTTGGAGATATTACACTCAATTTCTTCATCTAAATTATTAATGTATATTGTAAAGAGCTGGGGTCCCAGCACTGAGCCCTGCGGCACCCCACTAGTCACTGCCTGCCATTCTGAAAAGGACCCGTTTATCCCGACTCTCTGCTTCCTGTCTGCCAACCAGTTCTCTATCCACGTCAGTACATTACCCCCAATACCATGCGCTTTGATTTTGCACACCAGTCTCTTGTGCGGGACCTTGACAAAAGCCTTTTGAAAGTCCAAATACACCACATCCACTGGTTCTCCCTTGTACACTCTGCTAGTTACATCCTCAAAAAATTCCAGAAGATTCGTCAAGCATGATTTCCCTTTCATAAATCCATGCTGTCTTGGACCGATCCTGTCACTGCTTTCCAAATGCGCTGCTATTTCATCCTTAATGATTGATTCCAACATTTTCCCCACTACTGATGTCAGGCTAACCGGTCTATAATTACCCGTTTTCTCTCTCCCTCCTTTTTTAAAAAGTGAGGTTACATTAGCTACCCTCCAGTCCATCGGAACTGATCCAGAATCGATAGAGTGTTGAAAAATGACCACCAATGCATCCCCTATTTCTAGGGCCACTTCTTTAAAGTACTCTGGGATGCAGACTATCAGGCCCCGGGGATTTATTGGCCTTCAATCCCATCAATTTCGCAAACACAATTTCCCGCCTAACAAGGATATCCTTCAGTTCCTCCTTCTCACCAGACCAACAGTCCCCTAGTACACGCGGAAGGTTATTTGTGTCTTCCTTCGTGAAGACAGAACCGAAGTATTGGTTCAGTTGGTCTGCCATTTATTTGTTCCCCATTATAAATTCACCTGAATCCGACTGCAAGGGACCTACATTTGTCTTCACTAATCTTTTTCTCTTCACATATTTGGAGAAGCCTTTGCAGTCAGTTTTTATGTTCCCTGCAAGCTTCCTCTCGTACTCTATTTTCCCCCTCTTAATTAAACCCTTAGTCCTCCTCTGTTGAATTCTAAATTTCTCCCAGTCCTCAGGTTTGCTGCTTTTTCTGGCCAATTTATATGCCTCTTCCTTGGATTTAACACTATCCTTAATTTCCCTTGTTAGCCATGGTTGAAACATAGAAACATAGAAAATAGGTGCAGGAGTAGGCCATTCAGCCCTTCGAGCCTGCACCGCCATTCAATGAGTTCATGGCTGAACATGCAACTTCAGTACCCCATTCCTGCTTTCTCACCATACCCTTTGATCCCCCTTGTAGTAAGGACTACATCTAACTCATTTTTGAATATATTTAGTGAATTCCACAGGTTCACCACTCTCTGGGTGAAGAAGTTTCTCCTCATCTCGGTCCTAAATGGCTTACCCCTTATCCTTAGACTGTGACCCCTGGTTCTGGACTTCCCCAACATTGGGAACATTCTTCCTGCATCTAACTTGTCTAAACCCATTAGAATTTTAAACATTTCTATGAGATCCCCTCTCATTCTTCTGAACTCCAGTGAATACAAGCCCAGTTGATCCAGTCTTTCTTGATATGTCAGTCCCGCCATCTCGGGAATCAGTCTGGTACCTTCCCCGTTTTATTTTTACTCCAGACAGGGATGTACAATTGCTGAAGTTCATCCATGTAATCTTTAAATGTTTGCCATTGCCTATCCACCGTCAACCCTTTAATTATTCTTTGCCAGTCTAATCTAGCCACTTCACGCCTCATGCCGTCGAAGTTACCTTTCCTTAAGTTCAGGACCCTAGTTTCTGAATTAACTTTGTCACTCTCCATCTTAATAAAGAATTTTACCATATTATGGTCACTCTTCCCCAAGGGGCCTCGCACAACAAGATTGCTAATTAGTCCCTTCTCATTACACATCACCCAGTTTAGGATGGCCAGCTCTCTGGTTGGTTCCGCGACATATTGGTCTAGAAAACCATCCCTAATACACTCCAGGAAATCCTCCTCCACTGCATTGCTACCAGTTAGGTTAGCCCAATCAATATGTAGATTAAAGTCGCCCATGATTACTGCTGTACCTTTATTGCACACATCCCTTATTTCTTGTTTGATGCTGTCCCCAACCTCACTACTACTATTTGGTGGCCTGTACACAACTCCCACTAGCACACAACTCCCACTAGCGTAGGGTAGAATGTGGGAGGCCAGCCAGGAGTGCATTGGAATAGTCAAGTCTAGAGGTAATAAAGGCATTGATGAGGGCTTCAGCAGCAGATGAGCTGAGGCAGGGGGCGGAGACGGGTGATGTTATGGAGGTGTAAATAGGTGGTCTTAGTTATGCTGTGGATATGTGCTTCAAAGCTCATTTCAGGGTCAAATATGACACCAAGGTTCCCTCAGCCAGATGCTAGGGAGAGTGATGGAGTTGGTGGTGTGCACTGCAGACAATGGCTTCGGTCTTCCCAATATTTATTTGGAGGCCATTTCTGCTCATCCTGAACTGGATGTGGGACAAGCGGTCTGACAATTTAGAGAGCGAGGAGGGGTTGAGAGAAGTGGGGGTGAGGTAGAGCTGGGTGTCATCAGTGTACATGTGGAAAGTGACGCTGTGTTTTCGATGATGTCACCAAGGAGCAACATGTAGATGAGAAATAGGAGGGGCCAAGGATAGATCCTGGGGGGACACCAGAGGTAACGATGCGGGGGTGGGAGGAGAAGCCGTTGCAGGAGATTCTCTGACTACGATGAGATGGATAAGAATGGAACCAGGCGAGTGCAGTCCCACCCAGCTGGACCATGGTGGAGAGGTGTTGGAGGAGGATAGAGTGGTCACTGTGTCAATGGCTGCAGACAGGTCGAGGAGGATGAGGAGGGATAGTTTACCTTTGTCACAGTCACAAAGGATGTCATTTGTGACTTTGATGAGAGCCTTTTTGGTAATGTGGCAGGGACGGGAACCGGATTGAAAGGATTGAAAAATGGAATTCCGGGAAAGGTGAGCACAGATTTGGGATGCAATAACATGTTCAAGGACTTTGGAGAGGAAAGGGAGGTTGGAGATGGTGCGGTAGTTTGCAAGCACAAAAATAAACCCTAGTGTTTGTTTTGCTTTTTCTATGGCTTTGCTAACCCGTGTCGCAACCTTTAGTGATTTGTGTATCTGTGCTCTGAGATCCCTTTGTTCCCCTACCCCACCAAGGCTTACACCCTCCAAGTAATAAGTGAGCTCCCTATTCTCCCTACCAAAATGTAATAACTCACATTTATCTGTGTTGAATTTCATTTGCCAATTATCTGCCCATTCTGCAAATTTATTAATGTCCTTCTGTAATTTGTTGCAGTCCTCCTCAGAATTGGCTATCCCCCCTTAAGGAAGAGGGAGAGAGTCAGCACCTTCAGGGGAGGGGGGAGTCAACACCTTCAGGGGAGGGGGGAGAGTCAGCACCTTCAGGGGAGGAGGGAGAGTCAGGACCTTCAGGGGAGGGGGGAGAGTCAGGACCTTCAGAGGAGGGGGGAGAGTCAGGACCCTCAGGGGAGGGGAGAGAGTCAGCACCTTCAGGGGAGGGGGAGAGAGTCAGCACCTTCAGGGGAGGGGGGAGAGAGTCAGCACCTTCAGGGGAGGGGGGAGAGTCAGCACCTTCAGGGGAGGGGGGAGAGAGTCAGCACCTTCAGGGGAGGGGGGAGAGTCAGCACCTTCAGGGGAGGGGGGAGAGTCAGCACCTTCAGGGGAGGGGGGAGTCAGCACCTTCAGGGGAGGAGGGAGAGTCAGCACCTTCAGGGGAGGGGGGAGAGTCAGCACCTTCAGGGGAGGGGGGAGAGTCAGCACCTTCAGGGGAGGGGGGAGAGTCAGCACCTTCAGGGGAGGGGGGAGAGTCAGCACCTTCAGGGGAGGGGGGAGTCAGCACCTTCAGGGGAGGGGGGAGTCAGCACCTTCAGGGGAGGAGGGAGAGTCAGCACCTTCAGGGGAGGGGGGAGAGTCAGCACCTTCAGGGGAGGGGGGAGAGTCAGCTCCTTCAGGGGAGGGGGGAGAGTCAGCACCTTCAGGGGAGGGGGGAGAGTCAGCACCTTCAGGGGAGGGGGGAGAGAGGCAGCACCTTCAGGGGAGGGGGGAGAGAGGCAGCACCTTCAGGGGAGGGGGGAGAGAGGCAGCACCTTCAGGGGAGAGGGCTTTTCCAGATGTGAGTGCCCAGTGTAGGAGCAGCTGTGGGAGATGGTGTGAACTGATACACCAGCCCAGCTCTGTTTTTATATTCTTTATGAGCAGTCCATTTTCCACGAATGTTTAAAACTTCAGGGAGATTATTATCAGCTGTGGCTGAAGGTATCCCTCTCACCTCTGAGTCAGAAGATTTTTGGTACAATGCCTACACCAGAGACCAGAGCACGAAAATCCTGGCTGACACTCCCATGTAGTACTGAGGGAGCTCTGCACTGTCAGAGGGTCAGTACTGAGAGAGCGCCGCACTGTCAGAGGGATAGTACTGAGGGAGCGCTGCACTGTTGGAGGGGCAGTACTGAGCGAGCGCCGCACTGTCGGAGGGACAGTACTGAGGGAGCGCCGCACTGCCAGAGGGGCAGTATTGAGGGAGCGCCGCACTGTCGGAGGGGCAGTACTGAGGGAGTGCCGCACTGTCGGAGGGGCAGTACTGTGGGAGTGCCGCACTGTCGGAGGGGCAGTACTGAGGGAGTGCCGCACTGTCGGAGGGGCAGTACTGAGGGAGTGCCGCACTGTCGGAGGGGCAGTACTGTGGGAGTGCCGCACTGTCGGAGGGGCAGTACTGAGGGAGTGCCGCACTGTCGGAGGGGCAGTACTGAGGGAGGGCCGCACTGTCGGAGGGGCGGTGCTGAGGGAGCGCCGCACTGTCGGAGGGGCAGTACTGAGGGAGGGCCGCACTGTCGGAGGGGCGGTGCTGAGGGAGCGCCGCACTGTCGGAGGGGCAGTACTGAGGGAGCGCCGCACTATCGGAGGGGCAGTGCTGAGGGAGTGCCGCACTGTCGGAGGGGCAGTACTGAGGGAGTGCCGCACTGTCGGAGGGGCAGTACTGAGGGAGTGCCGCACTGTCGGAGGGGCAGTACTGAAGGGGGCGATACTGAGGGAGTGCTGTCTTTTGAATGAGACCTTAACCCGAAGCCAGTCTGTTTTCTCAGATGGATGTACAAAATGCCATGATATTATTTTGAAGATGAGCTGGGTAGTTCTTCCCAGCGTCTTGGGGCCAATATTTATCCCTCAACCAACTTCACTAAAACTGATTATCTGGAAATGATCACATTGCTGTTTGTGGGAGCTTGGTGTGTGCAACTCAGCTGCCATGTTTCCTACATTACAACAGTGACTACACTTGAAAATAACTTAATTTGCTGTGAGATGTCCTGGGGTCCTGAATGGCACGATATTAATGCAAATCTTTATTTGAGCTCAGTGCAGATGTGCAGCCAGCAGTACAACTGAGTTACGGGCTGTTCTCTGATCTGTCCCAACTCTTTAAAGGCATGATTTGAAAGCACTGTTTTAGATAAACACTATTATGTTCCCTGAACCAAGTGTAAGCTTTAGTTGACCCAAGAACCATGCTGTGGGCGGATTCCAAGGCACTGACTGGCCAGTGACTCTCCTTGTGTGCACAGAACACGGTACAGAGAGCGTTAAACCACTTCATCGCCAACTATTTTCGCTCTGTCCGCATAAGCTAATGTTCCTTTAAAGTTGTCCCAATTATTAAATGCTTCACAGTAAGATCAACCCTGAAATCTTTCCAGTTTTATGAATGCTCCATTTAATTTGCCTGGCGCCGCTTGTTGTTAGATGTCTGCTGGTCTTTTCAATAAGCAGCTCACTACCACCCGCTCCAGTGCAATTGGGGATGGGCAATAAATGCTGGCCCACATCCCACTGATCCGTTTGTGGGTGTCAGAGTTTGGAAGCACCTTGTGAGGATGTACCACCCGTTCCCACAGATAAATTTCTTCTACTTTTCCAAAGCCTCTGACAGTATTATTGGTCTGAGGAAGGTCAGAAGTGAAGAGACAGCACAGAAACCCAAAGAATACAGACTCCAGTTAACAGGAACACCCACACGGCATTCAAACTATGTATTACACAGAGCACCGAGGACTAACAGCACCATAGAGTAGCAGCACCAGCAATAACACTATTATTTACAGTAATATTCAGGGTGTTTATAATAACAATGAGTGTGTGACTATAATAACCAATAACTGACGCGGTAAACACCCAAACACACACTCCTCTGCGGCCTCTGGCTCACTTTCTTGGCTCCTTTGGGGCGGGCTGAGTTGAGAGATTCAACACCTTCAGGGGAGATTAGCGAGAGTCGGCAATCAATCGTGTCTCTATTTACAATCCCTCACCTATCTGTGTTTACTGTCGGTAGATTTTGGGCAAAAGTTTCTCGAATGGGTCAAGCGGCACTGAGATGAGTCTGTTTCTGATGTTGGCTGAGAGATAGATTTTGTCCGGGACACCTGTGAAGAACTCCCCTGCTCAGATTCATATAGCGCTCCCTCAGTAGTACCCCTCCGACAGTGCGGCGCTCCCTCAGTACTGCCCCTCCGACAGTGCGGCGCTCCCTCAGTACTGCCCCTCCGACAGTGCGGCACTCCCTCAGTACTGCCCCTCCGACAGTGCGGCACTCCCTCAGTACTACCCCTCCGACAGTGCGGCACTCCCTCAGTACTGCCCCTCCGACAGTGCGGCACTCCCTCAGTACTGCCCCTCCGACAGTGCGGCGCTCCCTCAGTAGTACCCCTCCGACAGTGCGGCACTCCCTCAGTACTGCCCCTCCGACAGTGCGGCGCTCCCTGAGCACTGCCCCCTCCGACAGTGCAGCACTCCCTCAGTACTGCCCCTCCGACAGTGCGGCACTCCATCAGTACTGCCCCTCCGACAGTGCAGCACTCCCTCAGTACTGCCCCTCCGACAGTGCAGCACTCCCTCAGTACTGCCCCTCCGACAGTGCGGCCCTCCCTCAGTACTGCCCCTCCGACAGTGCAGCGCTCCCTCAGTACTGCCCCTCCGACAGTGCAGCACTCCCTCAGTACTGCCCCTCCGACAGTGCGGCACTCCCTCAGTACTGCCTCTCCAACAGTGCGGCACTCCCTCAGTACTGCCTCTCCAACAGTGCGGTGCTCCCTCAGCACCGCCCCTCCGACAGTGCAGCACTCCCTCAGTACTGCCCCTCCGACAGTGCAGCACTCCCTCAGTACTGCCCCTCCGACAGTGCAGCACTCCCTCAGTACTGCCCCTCCGACAGTGCGGCCCTCCCTCAGTACTGCCCCTCCGACAGTGCGGCCCTCCCTCAGTACTGCCCCTCCAACAATGCAGCCCTCCCTCAGTACTGCCCCTCCAACAATGCGGCCCTCCCTCAGTACTGCACTGAGTGCCAGTCTGGATTTTGTGCTCATGTCTCTGGAGTGCGACTTGGACCCATGACCTTCTGACGCAGAGGCGAGAGGGATATTAACTGAGACACAGTTGACACAATTATGTTGCGCCCCATCTGAAAAAACCATCTCTTTGACTTGAAGTCAGTTTTTCTATCCCCAATATTTTCAATTGTAATGGGTCTAAAATTGCGGTCGGAGGTTTCCTTCATACGAACGCCTCTGACCTGAAAAAAATCTACAAATCTACCTGTTGGTCCCGGAGAAATGTAGGACCGCGATTCGCTGCACAGCGCACAGGGTCCTGTTTTCGAGGTCGGTAAGTCCAAGCTGGAATCATGTGGGCCTGGACAACCAATCACGATGCAGTATTCTCATTGATAATAATGGGAACTCAGTTTGTGCGAGATCCCATTACTAGCAATGAGAAAAATACCCAAACACAATATAATGGGGTAGAAATTCTGACATCCCTGGTCTGTACGAAGTTTCTACGGACCCGGGAAGGCATCAGAAAAGCTGGGTTTCAGTGCGCAATGCGCATGTGCGGAAAACCAGCTTTTCTGATCTGTCAAGCTGGAGCTCGAAAGCAAAGACATTTGTATGGGCAAGATTGCAGGATTCACGCATATCTTGCCCGGCAAATGTCCTCAGAAATCTTGCGCCTGAAAAAGCAGGCCCATAGCCGACTGTTACAGACGTAAGAGTTTAAAAACCTATAAAAAACACGATTAAAAGAAAAATTTAAAAAACATATGTTAAAACCCTGCCCACTCAGGGAATGTTATTTTAAACCCTAACCCTTTTAAAAAATCATACATTTTTTTCTTTAAAAAACATGTATAACAACTTTAATTTCTATTAGTGTATTGTGTGAGGTGTTTTTTAAATGTTTTATGTAGTGTTTGTGCGCTTCATAACTTACCAAACTCCTATTACAATGAATGAGAAAATACTTACCTGTGATTGGGTGTCCAGGCCCATGTGACTCCTGCGCATGTCCCTACGAGCATGCGCTTCGTGTCGCAGGAAGAGACGGCCTGCGGATCGGGATCTCGAGCGGGAGCAGCAACTTCAGGTAAGTGCGCATTTGATGTCTATTATTTAGTGCTTTGCCCGCGGGAAGTCTGCGAGAGGAATTTCTGCCCCAATAAATAAAAACACCTCACATATTTAAAAATAATTGAAATGAAAGTTAATTAATTGTTTTAGGAAAAAAATATATTTTTTGGATTTTTTTTTAAACTGCGTTTTAATAGTTTAAAATAAACTTACCTTAATGGACAGGGTTTTTAACATACAAATGTGTTTTTAAATTCTTATGCTGGTAAAAGTAGGCTATGCGCTTGCTCTCACCAGGCATAAGAGTTGGAAGGACATTCGCTGGGCAAGAGTTGGGCAAATAGCCCGATCTCGCCGCACGGATGTCCTTCCTGCGAGGATGCAGAGGATCTGTCAGATCTTGACAGGTCAGAAAAGCCAGTTTTTGGCGCATACGTAATGCGCCCCGAAAACTGGCTTTTGCGAGGTCTCGCCAGGTCCGTGCGCACTCTGTATGGATCCGGCAAGGCCAGAATTTGAACCCCAATGTCTCCGATTCCATTCAGGTGACATTTGCCTTTCCATTGAGGCTGCAGCGCCCCCATGTGGGGGGATCGCAGGTTGGCCGGTGCCTGACAGACAAAAATCAGATTCATGTGATTGGTTCACAACAACCCATGTATACAGCACCTTTAATGTAGTAAAACGTCGCAAGGCGCTTCACAGGAGCATATCAAACAAAATTTGGCACCAAGCCGTATAAGGAGATATTAGGACAGGTGATTAAAAGCTTGGTTAAAGAGTAAAGTTTCAAGGAGCGTCTTAGAGGAGGATTGAGAAGTAGAGAGGCGGAGGGGTTTGTGGAGGGAATTCCAGAGCTTGGGACCCAGGCAGCTGAAGGCACGGCCACCGATGGTGGAGCGATTAAAATCGGGAATGCTCAAGAGGGCAGAATTAGAGGAGTGCAGAGATCTCGGAGGGTTGTGAGGCTGGAGGAGGTTACACAAATAGGGAGGGGTGAGGCCATAGAGGGATTTGAACACAAGGATGAGAATTTTAAAATTCAGACGTTGCTTAAACAGGAGCCAATGTAGGTCAGTGAGCACAGGGGTGATTGGTGAGCGGGACTTGGTGCGAGTTAGGACACAGGCAGCCAAGTTTTGGATGAGCTCAGGTTTACAGAGGGTGGAGGATGGGAGGCCAGTCAGGAGTGTGTTGGAATAGTCAAGTCTAGAGGTAACACAGGCCTGGACGAGGGTTTCAGCAGCAGATGAGCTGAGGCAAGGGCGGAGTCATTTTTGGTGATGGAGAGAATATGTGGCCAAATCTGAGCCCAAGGTTGTGAACAGTCTGGTTCAGCCTCACACAGGTGTTGGGGCAAGGGATTGAGTCGGTGGCTAGGGAATGGAGGTTGTGGTGGGGTCTGAAGACAATTGCTTCAGTCTTCCCAATATTTAGTTGGAAGAAATTTCTGTCCCTCCAATACTAGATGTGGGATAAGCAGTCTGACAATTTAGAGACCGTGGAGGGGTCGAGAGAAGTGGTGGTGAGGTAGAGCTGGGTGTGAGGACAAAGGTATGAGGGCAGAGTTGGCTAAAGTGGACTGGGAAAATAGATTAAAGTGTAGGACGGTTGATGAACAGTGGTGTACATTTAAGGAGATATTTCACAACTCAAGCAAAATATATTCCAGTGAGGAGAAAAGGGTGTGAGAGAAAAGATAGCCATCCGTGGCTAACTAAAGAAATAAAGGGCGGTATCCAATTAAAAACAAGGGCATACAAAGTGGCCAAAACTAGTGGGAGGACAGAAGATTGGGAAGCTTTTAAAAGCCAGCAAAGAATGTCTAAAAAATGATTAAGAAAGGGAAGCTAGACTATGAAAGTAAACTAGCACAAAATATAAAAACAGATAGCAAGAGTTTCTACAGGTATATAAAAAGAAAAAGAATGGCTAAAGTAAATGTTGGTCCCTTAGAGGACGAGACCGGGGAATTAGTAATGGGGAACATGGAGATGGCAGAAACTCTGAACAAATATTTTGTATCAGTCTTTATGGTAGAGGACACTAACAATATTCCGACAGTGGAGTCGCAGTTGTGTGAGGCGGACTGGTTGGGCTGGGTGCTCTTTGCCTTTCCGTCATTGTTCATAGGTTTATATGTAACCTTCACGGCTGCTGACCAAGGGCCGTGTGGCTCTTTGTCGGCCGGCACGGACACGATGGGCCGAAATGGCCTCCTTCTGTGCTGTAAATTTCTATGTTTCTAAGTGGATAGTCAAGGGGATATGGGGGGGAGGAACTTAACACAATCACAATCACGAAGGAGGTGGTACTCAGTAAGATAATGAGACTAAAGGTGGATAAAGCCCCTGGACCTGATGGCTTGCATCCTAGGATCATAAGAGAAATAGTGGCAGGGATAGTGGATGCATTGGTTGTAATTTACCAAATTCCCTGGAATCTGGGGAGGTCCCAGCAGATTGGAAAACTGCCACTGTAACACCCCTATTTAAAAAAGGAGGCAGGCAAAAAGCAGGAAACTATAGACCAGTTAGCCTAACATCTGTGGTTGGGAAAATGTTGCAGTCCATTATTAAAGAAGCAGTAGCAGGACATTTGGAAAAGCAAAATTCAGTCAGACAGAGTCAGCATGGATTTATGAAGGGGAAGTCATGTTTGACAAATTTGCTCGAATTCTTTGAGTATGTAACGAACAGGGTGGATAAAGGGGGAACCAGTGGATGTGGTGTATTTGGACTTCCAGAAGGCATTTGACAAGGTACCACATAAAAGGATACTGCACAAGATAAAAGTTCACGGGGTTGGGGGTAATATATTAGCATGGATAGAGGATTGGCGAACTAACAGAAAACAGAGAGTTGGGATAAATGGAGGCAGCGGGAGATCGAGCAGCGTCGATGAGGCAGCGTGGGGAGGCCTATAAAAAGGCCCAGCGTGGTGAGTCAGAGAGGCGGCTGGTGCAGTGCAGCAGGGAGAAGGCAAAAAAGTAGAAAGAAATCGAAAGGTGATGTCACAGCCAAGGGGGTAAGTGATTGGTGAGTAGTTTTTCTTTTTCTTTCCTATATCAGTAAGTAACATTTAGCATTGTTGTTGCCAATTTAAGTTTATCTAAGGGTTAAGTCATGGCAGGAGAGCTCGGTCACGTGTTATACTCCTCCTGTACTATGTGGGAAGTCAGGGACGCTTCCGGTGTCCCTAACAACTACGTGTGCGGGAAGTGTGTCCACCTGCAGCTCCTGACGGACCGCATTGCGGAATTGGAGCTGAGGGTGGATTCACTCTGGAGCATCCACGATGCTGAGAATGACGTGAGTAGCACGTGTAGTGAGTTGGTCTTACCGCAGGAGAAGGGTCCACAGCCAGATAGGGAATGGAAGACCAGCAGGAAGAGCAGTGCAAGGAAGGTAGTGCAGGAGTCCCCTGCGGTCATCCCCCTGAAAAACAGATACACCGTTTTGAGTAATGTTGAGGGGGATGACTCATCAGGGGAGGGCAGCAGCAGCCAAGTTCATGGCACCGTGGGTGGCTCTGCTGCACAAGAGGGCAGGAAAAAAATTGGGAGAGCTATAGTGGTAGGGGATTCGATTGTAAGAGGAATAAATAGACGTTTCAGCGGCCGCAACCGAGACTCCAGGATGGTATGTTGCCTCCCTGGTGCAAGGGTCAAGATGTCTTGGAGCGGGTGCAGGACATTCTGAAAAGGGAGGGTGAACAGCCAGTTGTCGTGGTGCACATTGGTACCAACGATATAGGTAAAAAACGGGATGAGGTCCTACGAGACGAATTTAGGGAGCTGGGAGCTAAATTAAAAAGTAGGACCTCAAAAGTAGAAATCTCAGGATTGCTACCAGTGCCACGAGCTAGTCAGAGTAGGAATCGCAGGATAGTTCAGATGAATACGTGGCTTGAGTAGTGGTGCAGAAGGGAGGGATTCAAATTCCTGGGGCATTGGAACCGGTTCTGGGGGAGGTGGGACCAGTACAAACCGGACGGTCTGCACCTGGGCAGGACCGGAACCAATGTCCTAGGGGGAGTGTTTGCTAGTGCTGTTGGGGAGGAGTTAAACTACTGTGGCAGGGGGATGGGAATCTATGCAGGGAGCCAGAGGGAAGTAGAATGGGGGCAGAAGCAAAAGATAGAAAGAAGAAAAGTAAAAGTGGAGGGCAGAGAAACCTAAGGCAAAAAGCAAAAAGGGCCACATTACACCAAAATTCTAAAGGGGCAAAGTGTGTTAGAATGACAAGCCTGAAGGTTCTGTGCCTCAATGCGAGGAATATTCGAATTAACTGTGCAGATAGCAGTTAACGGGTATGATGTAATTGGCATCATGGAGACATGGCTCCAGGGTGACCAAGGCTGGGAACTCAACATCCGGGGGTATTCAACATTTAGGAAGGATAGACAGAAAGGAAAAGGAGGCGGGGTGGCGTTGCTGGTTAAAGAGGAAATTAATGCAATAGTAAGGAGGGACATTAGCTTGGATGATGTGGAATCGGTATGGCTGGAGCTACGGAATACCAAAGGGCAGAAAACGCTAGTAGGAGTTGTGTACAGACCACCAAACAGTAGTAGTGAGGTTGGGGACAGCAACAAACAAGAAATTAGGGATGTGTGCAATATCAGCAGTTATCATGGGCGACTTTAATCTACATATTGATTGGGCTAACCTAACTGGTAGCAATACGGTGGAGGAGGATTTCCTGGAGTGTATAAGGGATGGTTTTCCAGACCAATATGTTGAGGAACCAACTAGAGAGCTGGCCATCCTAGACTGGGTGATGTGTAATGAGAAGGGACTAATTAGCAATCTTGTTGTGCGAGGCCCCTTGGGGAAGAGTGACCATAATATGGTAGAATTCCTTATTAAGATGGAGAGTGACACAGTTAATTCAGAAACTAGGGTCCTGAACTTAAGGAAAGGTAACTTCGATTGTTCGAGGCGTGAATTGACTAGAATAGACTGGCAAATGATACTTAAAGGATTGACGGTGGATAGGGAATGGCAAACATTTAAAGATCACATGGATGAACTTCAACATTTGTACATCCCTGTCTGGAGTAAAAATAAAATGGGGAAGATGGCTCAACCGTGGCTAACAAGGGAAATTAAGGATAGTGTTAAATCCAAAGAAGAGGCATATAAATTGGCCAGAAAAAGCAACAAACCTGAGGACTGGGAGAAATTTAGAATTCAACAGAGGAAGACTAAGGGTTTAATTAAGAGGGGGAAATAGAGTATGAGAGGAAGCTTGCAGAGAACATAAAAACTGACTGCAAAAGCTTCTATAGATATGTGAAGAGAAAAAGATTAGTGAAGACAAACATAGGTCCCTTGTAGTCCGATTCAGGTGAATTTATAATGGGGAACAAAGAAATGGCAGACCAATTGAACAAATACTTTGGCTCTGTCTTCACGAAGGAAGACACAAATAACCTTCCGGATGTACTCGGGGACCGAGGGTCTAGTGAGAAGGAGGAACTGAAGGATATCCTTATTAGGCGGGAACTTGTGTTAGGGAAATTGACGGGATTAAAGGCCGATAAATCCCCAGGGCCTGATAGTCTGCATCCCAGAGTACTTAAGGAAGTGGCCCTCGAAATAGTGAATGCATTCATGATCATTTTCCAACAGTCTATCGATTCTGGAAAAGTTCCTATGGACTGGAGGGTAGCTAATGTAACACCACTTTTTAAAAAGGGAGGGAGAGAGAAAACAGGTAATTATAGACTGGTTAGCCTGACATCAGAAGTGGGGAAAATGTTGGAATCAATTATTAAGGATGAAATAGCAGTGCATTTGGAAAGCAGTGACAGGATCGGTCCAAGTCAGCATGGAGTTTTGAAGAGGAAATCATGCTTGACAAATCTTCCAGAATTTTTTGAGGATGTAACTAGTAGAGTGGACAAGGGAGAACCAGTGGATGTGGTGTATTTGGACTTTGAAAAAGGCTTTGACAAGTTCCCACACAAGAGATTGGTGTGCAAAATCAAAGCACATGGTATTGGGGGTAATGTCCTGACATGGATAGAGAACTGGTTGGCAGAGAGTCGGGATAAACGTGTCCTTTTCAGAATGGCAGGCAGTGACTAGTGGGGTGTCGCAGGGCTCAGTGCTGGGACCCCCAGCTCTTTACAATATACATTAATGATTTAGATGAAGGAATTGAGTGCAATATCTCCCAAGTTTGCAGATGACACTAAACTGGGTGGTGGTGTGAGCTGTGAGGGGGATGCTAAGAGGCTGCAGGGTGACTTGGACAGGTTAGGTGAGTGGGCAAATGCATGGCAGATGCAGTATAATGTGGATAAATGTCAGATTATCCACTTTAGGGGCAAAAACGCGAGGACAGAATATTATCTGAATGGCGGCAGATTAGGAAAAGGGGAGGTGCAACGAGACCTGGGTGTCATGGTTCATCAGTCATTGAAAGTTGGCATGCAGGTACAGCAGGCGGTGAAGGCGGCAAATGGTATGTTGGCCTTCATAGCGAGAGAATTTGAGTATAGGAGCAGGGAGGTCTTACTGCACTTGTACAGGGCCTTGGTGAGGCCTCACCTGGAATATTGTGTTCAGTTTTGGTCTCCTAATCTGAGGAAGGACGTTTTTGCTATTGAGGGAGTGCAGCAAAGGTTCACCAGACTGATTCCTTGGAATGGCTGGACTGACATATGAGGAGAGACTGGATCAACTGGGCCTTTATATATTGGAGTTTCGAAGGATGAGAGGGGATCTCATAGAAACATAAGATTCTGACGGGACTGGACAGGTTCGATGCGGGTAGAATGTTCCCGATGTTGGGGAAGTCCAGAACCAGGGGACACAGTCTTAGAATAAGGGGTAGGCCATTTAGGACTGAGATGAGGAGAAACTTCTTCATTCAGAGTTGTTAACCTGTGGAATTCCCTGCCACAGAGAGTTGTTGATGCCAGTTTATTGGATAATTCAAAAGGGAGTTAGATATGGCCCTTACGGCTAAAGGGATCAAGGGGTACGGAGAGAAAGCAGGAAAGGGGTACTGAGGGAATGATCAGCCATGATCTTATTGAATGGCGGTGCAGGCTCGAAGGGCCGAATGGCCTACTCCTACACCTATTTTCTATGTTTCTATTCTCGGGTTGGCAATCAGTAACTAGTGGGGTGCCGCAGGGATCAGTGCTGGGACCCCAACTATTTACAATCTATATTAACAACTTGGATGAAGAGACCGAGTGTAACGTAGCCAAATTTGCTGTCGATACAAAGATGGGAGGAAAATCAAAGTGTGAGGAAGACACAAAAAACCTGCAAAAGGACAGAGACAGGCTAAGTGAGTGGACAAAAATAAGCAGATGGAGTATAATGTTGGAAAGTGTGAAGTCATGCACTTTGGCAGAAAAAAATCAAGAGCAAGTTATTATTTAAATGGAGAAAAATTGCAAAGTGCCGCAGTACAGCGGGACCTGGGGGTTCTGGTGCATGAAACACAAAAGGAGCAGGAGCGGGGGGATCGAGAGGCCCATAAAAGGGGCCCGAGAGTCGGAGGAGCCACAGGAGCAGGAGCGGGGGGATTGAGAGGCCTATAAAAGGGGCCCGAGAGTCGGAGGAGCCAGCTAGTGCAGGGACAAAAAGTTTTAAAAAAAATCAAAATCGAAGTGTGATGTCACAGCCAAGCGGGTAAGTGATTGGCTGGTGGATTGGTGAGTATTTTTCTTTTTCCTTTCTGTCGGAAACCTTTGGCATTGCTGCCAATTTAAGTAAATTTAAGGGTTAAGTCATGGCAGGAGAGCCCTGACCTGTGTCATGCTCCTCCTGTGCTATGTGGGAAATCAAGGATACTTCCAGTGTCCCTGACTACTATGGGTGTGGGAAATGTATCCAGCTGCAGCTCCTGTAAGAGCACATTGCAGCATTGGAGCTACACATGGATTCACTCTGGAGCATGCGCGATGCTGAGGATGTTGCGACTAGCACGTTTAATGAGTTGGTCACACTGCAGGTAAAGGTTACA
This sequence comes from Pristiophorus japonicus, assembly GCF_044704955.1. Lineage (NCBI taxonomy): Eukaryota > Metazoa > Chordata > Chondrichthyes > Pristiophoridae > Pristiophorus > Pristiophorus japonicus. The sequence goes on along the minus strand of NW_027250887.1, from coordinate 45,961 downwards.
AAGGCAGATAGGGAATGGGTGACCATCAGGCAGAGCAGGAGTAGAATGGTAGTGCAGGGGTCCCCTGCAGTCATCTCCCTCCAAAACAAATATACCACTTTGGATACTGTTTTAGGGAGATGGCTCATCAGGGAAAGGCAGCAGCAGCCAAGTTCATGGCTCCGTGGGTGGCTCTGCTGCACAGGAGGGCAGGAAAAAGAGTGGGAGAGCGATAGTGATAGGGGATTCAATTGTAAGGGGAATAGATAGGCGTTTCTGCAGCCGCAATCGAGACTCCAGGATGGTATGTTGCCTCCCTGGTGCAAGGGTCAAGAATGTCTCGGAGTGACTGCAGGGCATTTTGAAGGGGGAGGGTGAACAGCCAGTTGTCGTGGTGCATATAGGTACCAACTCTATAGGTAAAAAAACAGGATGAAGTCCTACAAGCTGAATTTAGGGAGCTAGGAGTTAAATTAAAAATTAGGACCTCAAAAGGTAGTAATCTCAGGATTGCTACCAGTGCCACATGCTAGTCAGAGCAGAAATAGCAGGATAGTTATGATGAATACGTGGCTTGAGGAGTGATGCAGGAGGGACGGATTCATATTCCTGGGACATTGGAACTGGTTCTGGGGGAGGTGGGACCAGTACAAAATGGACGGTCTGCACCTGGACAGGACCGGAACCGATGTCCTCGGGGGAGTGTTTGCTAGTGCTGTTAGGGAATGTTATGTCTTGAATAAAGAGTCAGACTGGATGCTGCAAGCTCAAAGTAAGGTATGACTGTAGTCTTTTATTACAGATCTCAGAGTGCCTCTCCAGCCTGTGAGGCCTCCTTATATAACAGGTGCTCCCAAGGGACTCCAGGGCATAAGCCCTCTGGTGGTTAGACATGGTATTTACAGGTTTACATACATAACAACACTCCCCCCCCCCCCCTCCCCCCCAAAGTCAAGAGTGTAACTATTTACAATGTGAGTCGATCTGGGGCCTTCCTTTCCCAGGTTGATCGTCTCGGTGCAAATGCTGGTTTTGGTTAGTCGTTTGTTGGGCCCTTGGTTGGCTGCTGCACAGCTGGCCTTGCTGGACTGCTGCGTGGTGAGTCCTGCTGGGCTGCTGCGAGTGATGGGTTCTGCTTCGTGGTCAACCGCTGGGTTGGTTGCCACTTGTGTATGTGTGGGAGAGTCAAAAAAGGTAGAGTCTATTGTGGGTTGTTCTGGATAGTCCATGAATCTGAGTTTGGTTTGGTCCAAGTGTTTCCTGCAGGTGAGTCCATTTGAGAGTTTGACCTGAAACACCCTACTCCCCTCTTTGGCCAAAACAGTGCTAGGAAGCCACTTGGGACCTTGCCATAGTTTAACACAAATACAGGATCATTAATCTCGATTTCGTGTGACACATTTGCATGATCATGATATGTATTCTGTTGAAGCCGCCTGCTCTCTATCTGTTCGTGTAGACCAGGGTGGACTAACGAGAGCTTGTCTTAAGTGCCCTTTTCATGAGTAGTTCAGCAGGGGGAACCCCAGTGAGCGAGTGGAGTCTGGTGCGGTAACTAAGCAGGACTCGGGATAGGCGAGTCTGCAGTGAGCCTTCAGTTACCCTCTTCAAGGTCTGCTTGATTGTTTGCACTGTGCGCTCTGCCTGACCATTGGATGCCGGTTTAAACGGGGCAGAAGTGACATGTTTGATCCCATTGCGGGTCATGAACTTGGCACTGGTAAAGCACGGTCCATTGTCACTTACAAGGACATCAGGCAGGCCATGCGTGGCAAACATGGCCTGTCGGCTTTCACTGGTGGCAGTGGACGTGTTTGCCGACATTATCTCGCATTCAATCCATTTGGAGTACGCATCTACAACCACTAAGAACATTTTTCCCAAGAATGGGCCTGCATAGTCGACATGGACCCTGGACCAGGGTTTGGAGGACCAGGACCATAAACTTAGTGGCGCCTCCCTGGTTGCATTGCTTAACTTTGAACACGTGTTACATTTGTGCATGCAGGACTCTAAGTCTGCATCGATACCGGGCCACCTCACGTGGGATCTGGCTATCGCTTTCATCATTACAATGCCTGGGTGGGTACTGTGGAGGTCACTAATGAAAGTGTCCCTGTCCTTTTTTGGCACCACTACCCGATTACCCCACAGGAGGCAGTCTGCCTCTACAGACATTTCTCTTTGTGCCGCTGGTACGGCTTTATCTCTTCCTGCATCTCTAATGGGACACTAGACGAACTCCTGTGGAGCACACAGTTTTTTTACTGAGGACAGTAAGGGGTCCTGGCTCATCTAGATTTTAATCTGTCGGGCGGTAACAGGTGATTGCTCACTCTCGAATGCTTCCATTACCATCACTAAATCTGCGGGCTGTGCCATCTCCACCCCGTGGTGGGCAATGGCAGCCTACTGAGAGCATCGGCACAGTTTTCTGTGCCTGGCCTGTGGCGGTTGGCGTAGTTATATGTGGACAACATGAGCACCCATCTCTGGATGCGGGCCGATGCATTCGTATTTATCCCCTTGCTTTCAGAAAAAAGGGATATAAGTGGCTTATGTTCGGTTTCCAATTCAAATTTGAGCCCAAACAGATATTGATGCATTTTCTTTACCCCATAAACACAAGTTAACGCTTCTTTTACAATCATACTATAGGCCCTCTCGGCCTTAGACAGACTTCTGGATGCATAAGCAACCGGTTGCAATTTCCCAGATTCATTAGCTTGTTGAAATACACACCCGACACCGTATGATGACACATCACATGTTAGTACCAAACGCTTACATGGATCATACAACACAAGTAATTTGTTTGAGCATAACAGTTTCAAAGGCATTTTCTTGGCTTTTGACCCATACCCATTCATCTCCTTTACGCAGTAAGACATGCAGTGGTTCTAACAGTGTGCTAAGACCCGGTAAGAAGTTACCAAAGTAGTTCAGGAGTCCGAGAAACGACCGTAGCTCCATCACGTTCTGTGGTCTCAGTGCGTTCTTGATTGCCTCCGTCTTCGAATCGGAAGGCCTGATGTCGTCTGCCGCGATTCTTCTCCTCAGGAACTCCACTTCAGGCACCAGGAAAACACACTTCGAGCGTTTTAAGCTGAGCCCCATGCGGTTGAGTCGACTAAGAACCTCCTCCAGGTTCTGCAGGTGCTCGACTGTGTCCCGACCTGTAACTAAGATGTCGTCCTGGAAGACCACAGTGCGCGGGACTGACTTCAGTCGGCTTTCCATGTTTCTCTGGAATATCGCCGCGGCTTATCTAATTCCAAACGGGCATCTGTTGTAAATGAAGAGACCTTTATGCGTGTTGATGCAGGTGAGGCCCTTCGATGATTCCTCCAGCTCCTGCGTCATGTAGGCCGAGGTAAAGTCCAGCTTCATGACCGTTTTCCCTCCCGCCAGTGGAGCAAATAGGTCATCTGCTTTCGGTAGTGGGTATTGATCCTGCAGTGAGAAACGATTGATAGTCACTTTGTAATCACCACAGAGTCTGACGGTGCCGTCTCCATTAAGGACTGGAACAATCGGACTGGCCCACTCATTGAATTTGATCGGCGAAACGATGCCCTCTCAATGCAGCCTGTCCAGCTCGATCTCCACCATCTCTCATCATGTAAGGTACCACTCTCACCTTGTGATGGATGGGTCGCGCCCCCGGAATCAAATGGATCTGCACTTTTGCTCCTTGGAACTTTCCGATACCTGGTTCGAACAGCGAGGGGAACGTGTTTAGGATGGGCATGAGGTGTTGTCGATGGACGAGAGCGCTCGGATGTCGTCCCAGTTCCAGCGTATCTTTCCCAGCCAGCTCCTGCCGAGCAGCGTGGGACCATCGCCCGGTACCACCCAGAGTGGTAGCTTGTGCACTGCTCCATCGGAGGAGACCTTTACGGTAGCACTGCCGATTACAGGAATCAGTTCGTCTGTGAATGTTCTCAGTTTAGTGCGAATGGGAGTCAGGACTGGCCTTGCGGCCTTGCTGCACCACAATTTATCGAAAGTCCTTTTGCTCATTATGGACTGGCTTGCGCCCGTGTCCAGCTCCATGGACACCGGGAGTCCATTTAATTCAACCTTCAGCATTATCGGGGGACACTTTGTGCTAAATGTGTGCACCCCATGTATTCAACCAGCATTGTAACCCATGTATAATCTGACCTAAGTTGTACACCGTGAGAACAATGACCACTAGGTGGTGAACTGGCGGGAGACACTCCTAACCTGGACCTTCAGGTATAAAAGGGGAAGCTCCACCCACCTTCATCACTTGAGTGCTATGAAATAAAGGACAGGTCACAGACTGACCTTCTCTCAAGCATGGACCTCGTGTGTATTTATACTGTATAGTAAGGACGTATCAATGGCGATGAGAAACTGGGATTTAAACCATGCGAGCATGGCCACGAGCAGAACAGACGAGAGGTACTGTGTTAAGGAATGGTTGGGACAGAGATTCAACATTGTTAAAGCAGCACACAGTTCTCCAGGCAGACAAGGGCAGTCGGGCATGCCCCAACATGTAGTCGAACCCAGAGGGGGAGTTCGACAGAGACAATGGCAAGCTGAACGGCAATTCACGCCATCGCAAGGGACAATGCGGCCAGTAATGGGGCCATCAACACCTGTTAATGGTGCACTCAAGGACAATAACAGGGGCAGTCAGGGACGATCGACTGGCAAGGGACCTTTTGTTTCCAACAGCAGCTCACGCTGGAGGCGTGGAGGCACACACTCAGCCGGAGTTTGCAGAGATGAGCAAAATACCTGCAGAAATTGGAGAAATGGACACTGGGGGAAATCGCTGGAAGCTGAAGTTCAGCGAGTTCATGTGGAGCACGTATACAGTTCATACACCAGGACGCCACCAATAATGATGAAAGTGATCCTCAATGGCATCCCAGTATCAATGGAGTTAGACACGGGGGCCAGCCAGTCCCTGATGGGTATCAAACAGTTCAAAAAGTTGTGGGCATCCAAGGCCAGGAGGCCAAAATTATCGCCGATTGACGCACAGCTACGTATTTACACAAAGCAGATCATTCCGGTGCTAGGCAGCGCCACGGTAGTCGTGACCCACAAAGATTCGGAGAACAGGTTGCCACTCTGGATTGTCCCAGGGGACGGTCCCGCACTGCTGGGGAGGAGTTGGCTTGCTGTCATGAACTGGAAATGGGGCGATGTCAATGCAATTTCCTCTGTGGAGTGAGTATCATGCTCACAGGTCCTGGACAAATTTGACTCATTATTTCAACCCGGCATTGGCACTTTCATGGGGGCCAAGGTAGTGATTCACATAAACCCGGTCACCAGGCCAGGACGCCACAAGGCTAGATGTGGGAAAAGATAGAAGGCGAATTGGACCGCCTGCTGAGGGAAGGCATCATCTCGCCAGTCGAATTCAGTGACTGGGCGAGCCCGATTGTGCTGGTGCTCAAGGCGGATGGGTCGGTCAGGATATGTGGCGATTACAAGGCCACCATCAATCGGGTGTCACTCCAAGACCAGTACCCGCTACCGAGAGCGGAGGACCTCTTTGCGACAAAATTAGACCTGACCTCAGCTTACATGACCCAGGAGCTGGCGAGTGAGTCGAAGAAGCTGACCACCATCACGACACACAAGGGGTTGTTTGAGTACAACAGATGTCCGTTCGGGATTCGCTCAGCCGCCGCGATCTTCCAACGAAATATGGAAAGTCTCCTCAAGTCAATTCCAGGGACGGTGGTTTTTCAGGACGACATCCTCATTACGGGTTACGATACTGAAGAACACCTCCACAACCTGGAGGAGGTGCTACGCAGACTGGACCGGGTAGGTCTGCGACTGAACAAGGCGAAGTGTGTCTTCCTAGCTCCAGAGGTAGAATTCCTGGGGATGAGGGTAGCAGCAGACGGGATCAGCCCTCCTGCGTCCAAAACGGAAGCGATCCAGAGAGCACCCAGACCCCGTAACACGACAGAGCTGCGTTCATTCCTGGGGCTCCTGAACTATTTTGGTAACTTTCTTCCCAAATTGAGCACGCTGCTAGAGCCACTACACGTGCTCCTACGCAAAGGTCGCGAATGGGTCTGGGGGGACAGCCAGGAAAGGGCTTTTAATAGAGCACGCAATTTGTTATGTTCCAACAATCTGTTAACGCTATATGACCCATGTAAGAAACTTGTGTTAACGTGCGATGCGTCGTCCTATGGTGTCGGGTGTGTGTTGCAGCATGTCAATGCCAAGGGTCAGTTACAGCCGGTAGCTTATGCCTCCAGGAGTCTGTCCCAGGCAGAAAGGGGCTACGGGATGGTAGAAAAGGAAGCGCTAACATGTGTATATGCGGTAAAGAAATTGCACCAGTACCTGTTTGGCAGGAAATTTGAGCTGGAGACAGATCACAAACCCCTAATGTCCCTTTTGGCCGACAACAAGGCCATAAATGCAAACGCATCGGCCCACATACAGAGGTGGGCACTCACGTTAGCCGCCTATGACTACACAACTCGGCACAGACCAGGCACCGAAAACTGCGCTGATGCACTCAGCAGGCTCCCACTAGCCACCACTGAGGAGGCTACCGAGCATGATGCTGAGATGGTCATGGCTGTTGAAGCTTTCAGAAGCGAAGGCTCACCCGTGACAGTCCGTCAGATTAAAGTCTGGACAAATAGAGACCCGCTATTGTCTCTAGTCAAGAAATGTGTCCTGAATGGGGACTGGGCAGCCACGTACAGGGCATGCCCTGAGAAATTAAACCATTTCACAGGCGCAAGGATGAACTCTCGATTCAGGCCGATTGCCTACTGTGGGGAAACCGAGTAGTCATGCCCCAGATGGGCAGAGAGGTGTTTATCAGAGAACTCCACAATGAGCACCCGGGCATTGTCGTGATGAAGGCAATTGCCAGGTCACACGTTTGGTGGCCAGGGATAGACGCAGATCTGGAACTTTGTGTTCGCATGTGCAACACGTGTGCCCAGCTGGGCCATGCGCCCAGGGAAGCCCCCCTTAACCCCTGGCCATGGCCCGCCAAGCCTTGGTCACGCATCCATGTGGACTACGCAGGTCCTTTCATGGGGAAAATGTTTTTGGTTGTAGTAGACGCCTACTCCAAATGGATCAAGTGTGACATTTTAAATTCAAGCACATCCTCTGCCACGGTAGAAAGTCTACGGGCAATGTTCGCCGCCCACGGTCTACCGGACATCTTGGTCAGCGTCAATGACCCGTGCTTCACAAGCACTGAATTCCAGGACTTCATGGCAGGCAATGGAATTAACCATGTTAGAACGGCACCGTTGAAGCCGGCCTCAAACGGCCAGGCAGAACGAGCAGTGTAGATAATCAAACAGGGGATGCTCAGAATCCAAGGGGGTTCCCTACAAAGCCGCTTATCACGCCTCCTGTTGGCCTATAGATCCCGACCACACTCGCTCACAGGGGTTCCACCCGCAGAGCTGCTAATGAAAAGGACGCTCAAAACCCGATTATCCCTTATACACCCCACCATGAAAGAAATTGTCGAGAGCAGGCGCCAGTCACAATATCACTACCATGACAGGAATGCGAGGGCGCGATGTATTGATGTAAATGATCCTGTTTTTGTCCTCAACTACGCTGAAGGGCCCAAATGGCTCGCAGGCACTGTGATTGCCAAAGAGGGAAATAGGATTCTGGTAGTTAAACTTACCAATGGACAAATCTGCCGCAAACATGTGGATCAAACAAAAAGGAGGTTCAGCAACCCCATAGAAGAAGCAGAGGAAGAACACGATGTAGAGTTCACTCCACCACAGGTGACTGAACACTGGAACCAAAGGGAGGAGAGCCCAGTCACTGTGGTCAGTCCGGACAGGCCTGAGGCACTGTAAACAGCAGACATTCAGGCCAGCGCCCAACAACCAGAGCCCCAACTCAGGCGCTCTACAAGGGAACATAAACCACCAGAGAGACTTAACCTGTGATCCCAATAAGACTTTGGGGGGGGGGAGGTGATGTCATGTATTCAACCAGCATTTTAACCCATGTATAAACTGACCTAAGTTGTACACCGTGAGAACACTGACCACGAGGTGGGAGACACTCCTAACCTGGGCCTTCAGGTATAAAAGGGGAAGCTCCACCCACCTTCATCACTTGAGTGCTGAGGAATAAAGGACAGGTCACAGACTGACCTTCTCTCAAGCATGGGCCTCGTGTACATTTATACTGTGTAGTAAGGACGTATCACACCCCATATATCTCTGCCTACCCTGTCTGAGGCTCTGGTTCGTCATGATCCACCGTGGATCTGTCCTCCTGTGCAACATGGTGGTTTGCAGGATTAGTAGGGTTTGCAGCTCACCTGCACATACGTTGTTCCACAACCCTTGCAAACGTATCCTTTGAAGCGGCATGAATGGAAACGATAATCACCTCCGCAGCGCCAACAAGGTGTTAATGGCCTTTTATCACCACCCTTGATGGTGGACTCTGAGTCATCTGCGGCCGTGCAGCTACAGGCATGTGAGTCCTGCCCTGTACATTTCGATTCGAAAACAATGTTACTTTGTTCATAGTACTTGCAGCAGCACTAGAGTGCTGAGAAATGTGTTTGGTATTGTCACTGGTGGCGATGAATGCCTGGGCTATCACTATGGCCTTACTCAAGGTTGGAGTCTCTGCAGCCAAAAGTTTGCGAAGTATCACTTCGTGGCCAATGCCAAGTACAAAGGTCCCTGAGCATGTGCTCCAAATGTCCTTCCAATTTGGAATGTCCTGCAAGGTGCCTTAGCTCGGCGACGTAGCTCGCCACTTCCTGACCTTCAGATCTCTTGTAAGTGTAGAACCGATACCTCGCCATCAGAACGTTTTCCTTCAGGTTTCGATGCTCCCGGACCAGTGTGCACAACTCATCGTACGACTTGTACGTAGGTTTTGCTGGAGCGAGCAGGTTTTTCATGAGGCTATACGTTGGTGCCCCGCAAATGGAGTAGGAGGAGGGTCGCTCTTCATTTGGCAGCATTCGCTTCTCCTTCCAGCTCATTGACCATGAAGTATTGGTCGAGTCGCTCCACGAAGGTTTCCCAATCATCTCCCTCCGAAAATTTCTCCAGGATGTCCACGGTTCTCTGCATTGTTGCAGTGGGGTTCATCATTTGTATCTCGTCGCCAGTTGTTATGTCTTGAATAAAGAATCAGACTAGATACTGTGAGCTCAAATTAAGGTGTGACCATAGTCCTTTATTACAGATCTCAGAGTGCCTCTCCAGCCTGTGAGGCCTCCTTATATACAGGTGCTCCCAAGGGATTGTGGGATTCCTTGGGACTCCAAGGGATAAGTCCTCTAGTGGTTAGACATGGTAATTCCAAGTTTACATATATAACAGGGAGGGTTTAAACTAATATAGCAGGGGGATGGAAACCTATGCAGGGAGACAGAGGGAAGTAAAATGGGGGCAGAAGCAAAAGGTAGAAAGGAGAAACGGAAGAGACGAGGGCAGCGAAATCAAAGGCAAAAATCAAAAAGGGCCACATTGCAACATAATTCTAAAAGGACAAAGAGTGTTAAAAAAACAAGCCTGAAGGCTCTGTGTCTCAATGCGAGGAGCATTCGTAATAAGGTGGATGAATTAACTGCGCAGATAGCTGTTAACGGATATGATGTAATTGGGATTTCGGAGACATGGCTCCAGGGTGACCAAGGCTGGGAACTCAACATCCAGGGATATTCAATATTCAGGAAGAATAGACAGAAAGGAAAAGGAGGTGAAGTGGTGTTGCTGGTTAAAGAGGAGATTAACGCAAAAGTAAGGAAGGACATTAGCTTGGATGATGTGGAATCTATATGGGTAGAGCTGCAGAACACCAAAGGGCAAAAAACGCTAGTGGGAGTTGTGTACAGACCACCAAACAGTAGTAGTGAGGTTGGGGATGGCATCAAACAGGAAATTAGGGATGCATGCAATAAAGGTACAGCAGTTATCATGGGTGACTTTAATCTACATATCGATTGGGCTAACCAAACTGGTAGCAATGCGGTGGAGGAGGATTTCCTGGAGTATATAATGGATGGTTTTCCAGACCAATATGTTGAGGAACCAACTCGAGAGCTGGCCATCCTAGACTAGGTGTTGCGTAATGAGAGAGGATTAATTAGCAATCTTGTTGTGCGAGGCCCCTTGGGGAAGAGTGACCATAATATGGTAGAATTCTTCATTAAGATGGAGAGTAACACAGTTAATTCAGAGACTAGGGTCCTGAACATAAGGAAAGGTAACTTCGATGGTATGAGACATGAATTGGCGAGAATAGACTGGCGAATGATACTTAAAGGGTTGACGGTGGATAGGCAATGGCAGACATTTTTAGATTACATGGATGAACTTCAACAATTGTACATCCTTGTCTGGCGTAAAAATAAAACGGGGAAGGTGGCTCAACCGTGGCTAACAAGGGAAATTAAGGATAATGTAAATCCAAGGAAGAGGCATATAAATTGGCCAGAAAAAGCAGCAAACCTGAGGACTGGGAGAAATTTAGAATTCAGCAGAGGAGGACAAAGGGTTTAATTAGGAGGGGGAAAATAGAGTATGAGTGTAAGCTCGCAGGGAACATAAAAACTGACTGCAAAAGCTTCTTTAGATATGTGAAGAGAAAAAGATTAGTGAAGACCAATGTAGGTCCCTTGCAGTCAGAATCAGGTGAATTTATAATGGGGAACAAAGATATGGCAGACCAATTAAACAAATACTTTGGTTCTGTCTTCACTAAGGAAGACACAAATAACCTTCCGGAAATACTAGGGGACCGAGGGTCTAGCGAGAAGGAGGAACTGAAGGAAATCCTTATTAGTCAGGAAATTGTGTTTGGGAAATTGATGGGATTGAAGGCCGATAAATCCCACAGGCCTGATAGTCTGCATCCCAAAGTACTTAAGGAGTGACCCTAAAAATAGTGGATGCATTGGTGGTCATTTTCCAACATTCTATAGACTCTGGATCAATTCCTATAGATTGGAGGGTCGCTAATTTAACCCCACTTTTTAAAAAAGGAGGGAGAGAGAAAACAGGGAATTATAGAATGGTTACTCTGACATAGGTAGTGGGAAAAATGTTGGAATCAATTATTAAAGATGTAATAGCAACGCATTTGGAAAGCAGTGACAGGATCAATCCAAGTCAGCATGGATTTATGAAAGTTAAATCATGCTTGACAAATCTTCTAGAATTTTTTGAGGATGTAACTAATAGAGTGGACAAGGGAGAACCAGTGGATGTAGTGTATTTGGACTTTCAAAAGGCTTTTGATGAGGTCCCACACAAGAGATTTGTGTGCAAAATTAAAGCACATGGTATTGGGGGTAATGTGTTGACGTGGATAGAGAGCTGGTTGGCAGACAGGAAGCATAAAGTAGGAATAAATGGGTCCTTTTCAGAATGGCGGGCAGTGACTAGTGGGGTACCGCAGGGTTCAGTGCTGGGACCCCAACTATTTACAATATACATTAATGATTTAGATAAAGGAATTGAATGTAATATCTCCAAGTTTGCAGATGACACTAAGCTGGGTGGCAGTGTGAGCTGTGAGGAGGATGCTAAGAGGCTGCAGGGTGACTTGGACAGGTTAGGTGAGTGGGCAAATGCATGGCAGATGCAGTATAATGTAGATAAATGTGAGATTATCCACTTTGGTGGCAAAAACAGGAAGGCAGAATATTATCTGAATGGTGACAGATTAGGAAAAGGGGAGGTGCAACAAGACCTGGGTGTCATGGTACATCAGTCATTGAAAGTTGACGTGCAGGTACAACAGGCGGTTAAGAAGGCAAATTGCATGTTGGCCTTCATAGCAAGAGGATTTGAGTTTAGGAGCAGGGAGGTCTTACTGCAGTTGTACAGGGCCTTGGTGAGGTCACACCTTGAATATTGTGTACAGTTTTGGTCTCCTAATCTGAGGAAGGACATTCTTGTTATTGAGGGAGTGCAGCGAAGGTTCACCAGACTGATTCCCGGGATGGCAGTACTGACATATGAAGAAAGACTAGATCAACTTGGCATATAAAGTTCTGATTGCATTGGACAGGTTAGATGCAGGAAGAATGTTCCCTATGTTGGGAAAGTCCAAAACCAGGGGTCACAGTCTAAGGATAAGGGGTAAGCCATTTAGGACCGAGATGAGGAGAAACTTTTTCACTCAGAATTGTGAACCTGTGGAATTCTCTACCACAAAGTTGTTGAGGCCAGTTCATTCGATATATTCAAAGGGGAGTTAGATGTGGCCCTTACGGCTAAAAGGATCAAGGGGTATGGAGAGAAAGCAGGAATGGGGTATTGAAGTTGCATGATCAGCTATGATCATATTAAATGGTGATGCAGGCTCGAAGGGCTGAATGGCCTACTCCTGCACCTATTTTCTATGTTTCTATGTTTCTATGTATGCAGGTACAGCAAGTGATCAGGAAGGCCAATGGAATCTTGGCCTTTATTGCAAAGGGAATGGAATATAAAAGCAGTGAAGTCTTGCTACAGTTATACAGGGTATTGGTGAGGCCACACCTGGAGTACTGCGTACAGTTTTGGTTTCCATATTTAAGGAAGGATATACTTGCTTTGGAGGCAGTTCAGAGAAGGTTCACTGGGTTGATTCTGGAAATGAGGGAGTTGACTTATGAGGAAAGGTTGAGTAGGTTGGACCTCTACTCATTGGAATTCAGAAGAATGAGAGGTGATCTTATTGAAACGTATAAGATTATGAGGGGGCTCGACAAGGTGGATGCAGAGAGGATGTTTCCACTGATAGGGGAGACTAGAACTAGGGGCATAATCTTAGAATAAGGGGCCACCCATTTAAAACTGAGATGAGGAGGAATTCCTTCTCAGAGGGTTGTAAATCTGTGGAATTCGCTGCCTCAGAGAGCTGTGGAAGCTGGGACATTGAATAAATTTAAGGCAGAGATAGACAGTCTCTAAAATGATAAGAGAATAAGGGGTTATGGGGAGCGGGCGGGGAAGTGGAGCTGAGTCCATGATCAGATCAGCCATGATCGTATTAAATGGTGGAGCAGGCTCGAGGGGCCGTATGGCCGACTCCTGCTCCTATTATGTTCTTATGCCATCAGCGTACATGTGGAAACTGACGCTGTGTTTTTGATGATGTCGCCAAGGGGCAACATGTAGATGAGAAATAGGAGGGGCCAAGGATAGATCCTCGGGGGACACCAGAGGTAACGATGCGGGGGGGAGGAGGAGCCGTTGCAGGAGATTCTCTGGCTACGATGAGATAGATAAGAATGGAACCAGGCGAGTGCAGTCCCACCCAGCTGGACCATGGTGGAGAGGCATTGGAGGAGGATAGAGTGGTCAACCATGCCGAAGGCTGCAGACAGGTCGAGAAGGATGAGGAGGGATAGTTTACCTGGGTCACAGTCACAAAGGATGTCATTTGTGACTTTTATGAGAGCCGCTTCAGTACCATGGCAGGGACAGAAACCAGATTGAAGAGGTTCAAACATGGAGTTGCGGGAAAGATAGGCATGGATTGGGTGGCAACAACGTGTTCAAGGACTGGAGAGGAAAGTGAAGTTGGAGATGAGACGCATTCGTATTCTTTCTGTCTGACTCTGTCTGTCTGTCTCAGGGCTAGAATTTGCACTGCATCGGCACCCGATTTCTTGCCGGTATTGGTCATTTTGGGTGACAACCAAGAGTGGTGAAGATATGTGGTCCTCGCACACATTTGGTAAAGATGTTTGCTAATGGACAGGTTAGGTTTGTTTACATTGATCATATTTTACCTACAGACATGGAAGGAGTTGAAGGTGGGAATGATTCAATTATTTCTGACTCATCAGATAGTTTTGATACACCAGTAGCAAATCCTAAATCCAATGTACTGGAAAGAAATCCAGGAGAGAATCAGAATGAAAGTCTGAGACCGAGTCAGGAAAACAAAGAGCCTGAAGTTAGAGTGAGCTCAAATGAAAATCAAGGAAATTCCGTGGAGGAAAACGTTCCTCAGGATGAGCTTCGAATGAGTTTAGATTCGAGACCATGTTTGGAAGGTTCTGTTCGAGAGCGAAGGTATCCTCTTCGAAACAGAAAACAAGTGGTTAAGTTAAATTTGTAAATATGGAAAAAAATAAGTTTATATCCTGTGTTATGTATAAACATGAAAGTTATGCAAGATGTTTGTTCTGATGGCTTCTTCATTAAGGAGGGAGAAGTGTAATGTCTGTAAGCTTGTAATGTTTGTAGCGCCACACTGTGGATGTGGACGTATTGTGTACTGCAACTGCAGAGTTAATAATAAACAGAACCAGGCAGATTTCTGGAGACTTCCGAAAGAGCAGCCTGCCATGTTAGGAAGCTGTGTGTGCTGTGCTCTGTGAATATATCACAACCGGATCGGCAAAAATTTCCACAAAGAGTTCCGTCGGCAGTTTTGAAATACAACTGGGGAGCGGACTGCCGCCCTGCTCCGTCCATAGACCGCCCTGGCACGATATTTGACTCAGCATGACCCGTAGGTAAGTACGAAAAAACACCCACGAGAAGCTTTGGGAGCTGGGCGGTTGCAAAAATAAGTTAATGGGTGTTTAATAATTATTTTAAATTCTCTTAGTGATTAAGGTGAAAAGGGTCCTGCAAATGTTTTCTGATTTTTATTTTATGTTTTTTGAAAAAATATTTTTTTGTGTTTTTCTCCTCCGAGGCCCAGCCCGCAGCCTCGGTGTAAATTTTAGTCATTACTGCCCATTTTGTTTAAGAACCGCTCAATTGGCCCAAGATTCCATTTTGCACTGAGAATCGGGGTGTAAGGCAGCAATCCGGTGATGGTGGATTTTTTGAAAAATCTCTCTCTCTCTCTCTCGCTCATACTCTGCATGTCTTGTACTGTTTATATATTCAGTCTCTCTGCTGACTACTACTTTGTGCTCCAGTGTTTAGATCCATGTCTGGAAAATTCCACACCAACTGTCCAAGATCTCCTCATTCACTGGAGCTGGAGCCCAGGACCCTGGACAATGAGTGCGTTCTATTCTGCTCTGTATTACTGAGTCAGCACTGACTGGAACTGAAGACAGATGAGTGAGTTGGCACACTGTTTCACCCTCTCAGACCTGCAATTTCAGAGTGTGTGCAATGTTCCCTGTAAACTTGCTTCATTCTGCGGGGCCCGTTTCTTTGAATGCGCGGTCCCTTTAAATTTCTGAGCATGTGCGGTATTTACAATGTGAGCAGATGACTGGGTGGCCGTGCGTGCGCAGTTAACGGGGACATTGCTCACTGGTGAAAGAGAAGAGTCCATGGGCCTGAAACGGGGCACTCCCACCCCGTTTTGTATGTTTTTACCGCCGCAGTGGTTGAGGTCGCCTCTTGAGCGACATTCCACTCTTTGTTTGTTTTTTCACTTGGATCTGGAAGTTACTTTTAATGGGGGTGGTGACTACACTAGAGGGGTGGATACGTGGCAGTGGCAACACCTTGGGGGGGGGCGCAGAGTGACCACCGCGATGATGTCATCAAGGCACTGCGTCACCACAGCTCTCGCTTTCACTTAAAGGGGAGAGCCTTCGCAATTTCAAAACTTCAGTTGACTGGGCTACCAAGGAGGGTTTCGGCCGGGCCAGCAGCCTGGCACCCAAGAGGAGGTGCCAGGCTGCCTGTTGGCGGCCCAGCTGAACCCGGGGGCATAATTGTTGGGCCGACATGGCAAATATGTGGCAGCGGCAGTGCGTCCTCCTCTTAAAGGGAAGCCACACGGTTGTTGTCAGAAGGCCTCAGCATCACTGGGCCACCGGGAAAAAACAGGTTTTGGTGCCAGGCGGGCCGAAGATTTTCAGAGTGGAATTTTGCGTCGGGGGCAGGGGTGGGGGGGGGGGTCGGGGGGTGTAGATCAGCGATGCACATTTTGATGATGCACGTAACATGGATCGGCAGAAGTGGAGCAGTAGGGGAGGAGCAGGGCACTGCCAGGATAACACAAGCAGAATTTTGATAATGGCAGCCATTTCATAAAAAGTTGCCAGCCATTGCAGTCCGCAGTATGGCCGCCACTTTCTGCTGTTAATGGACCTTAGTGAAAGGAGCTATTTCAGCTGCTTGAGCATACACTTTCTGTCTCACTCTGATGAGCTCTACTCACCAATTAAATCACAGAAGTCCCTAATTCAAGTGGTAATTGTCCCACCCATTTGCTACTGAGCTCCACACTGAGCAGCAAGTGCACGGCCTGCATGGACAGAGAGCTGGGGATTGGGGGTTAGAATTGCCCTCAGTGCCTGGGGTTCCACGTAATCAGCATCTGGTGACTCAAATAATCACAGAACGGTTACAGCATGGAAGAAGGGCATTCGGCCTGTCGAACCCGTGCCGGCTCTCTGCAAGAGCACCTCAGCCAGTCCCACTCCCCCGCCCTTTCCCCACAGCCCTGTAAATTGTTTTCTTCCATGGCGGTGTTGGGTGAGAATATGCTGCTGAAACTCACGATTTGGTCAGATGTATAAAGAATGGCCACCGGGGGGCGGTAGTGGAGCATGCCTGACATTAAAGGTGCCATACTCCATAATGAGTGATTGCTATCACGAGGGAGAGCAGGACGGAGGGAGGGACGGATGGAGAGAAGGAGCAGGGAGCTTTTTATGTTGGCTGAAGCCCAAAAAAACAATCAGCGCTGCCGAGGAAAGTCAGAGTCGGAACTTAGGTGCATAACAAAAGGCTCCTACTGACACAAAGAACAGCAATAAACCCAAACCAACTATACGCAACCCAACGCAACTCAAACCAAACCAACACAAACTAACTAAACTCAACTCCACCCAACTCAGCAGACCTCAACCCAACCCACCTCCACGCAGCCCGACCCAACACATCCAAACCTAACTCCACCCAACCCAAGGCAACCCACCTCAACCCAACCTACCTCAAACCAACCCACATCAATTAAACTCAACCCAACCCAACTCAACACAAACCAACTCAACGCAACCCATCCAAATCCAACTCAACCCAACCCAACTTAACCAACTCAACCCAATTAAACTCTGTGCAACCAACTCAAATCAACCCAACTCAATGATACTCAACCCAACTCAAGCCCAACCTAACCCAAATACAAACCAACCCAAACCAACCCAATTCAACTGAAGTCAACCCAACCCAAAGCAATACAACTCACCCCAACCCAACCCAACTCAAATCAACCCAACTCAATGAAACTCAACTCAACCCAACCGAAAGTAACCCAATTCAACCCAACCCAACTCAACCCAACCCAATTCAACTCAAATCAAATCAACCTGACCCAACCCAGCTGAATGCAACTCAGCTCAACCCAACTCAATGAAACTCAACTCAACCCAACCGAAAGTAACCCAATTCAACCTAACCCAACACAACCCAACCCAAACCAACATAATTCAACCCAGCTCAAGACAAGCCAACCCAACCCAACTCAACGCAACTGAACTCAATCAAACCAAACTCAACCCAAACCAAAAAAAGTCAAGTCAACCCAACTCAACAAAACCCAACCAGATACAACTCAACACAACCCAACCAAACCCAGCCGAACGCAACTCTACTCAACCAAACCCAACCCAGCTCAAATCAATCTAACCCAATTCAACTCAACCCAACCCATTTAGACGAGGGGATTAAATGTAGTATCTCCAAATTTGCGGATGACACTAAGTTGGGTGGCAGTGTGAGCTGCGAGGAGGATGCTATGAGGCTGCAGAGCAACTTGGATAGGTTAGGTGAGTGGGCAAATGCATGGCAGATGAAGTATAATGTGGATAAATGTGAGGTTATCCACTTTGGTGGTAAAAACAGAGAGACAGACTATTATCTGAATGGTGACAGATTAGGAAAAGGGGAGGTGCAAAGAGACCTGGGTGTCATGGTACATCAGTCATTGAAGGTTGGCATGCAGGTACAGCAGGCGGTTAAGAAAGCAAATGGCATGTTGGCCTTCATAGCGAGGGGATTTGAGTACAGGGGCAGGGAGGTGTTGCTACAATTGTACAGGGCCTTGGTGAGGCCACACCTGGAGTATTGTGTACAGTTTTGGTCTCCTAACCTGAGGAAGGACATTCTTGCTATTGAGGGAGTGCAGCGAAGGTTCACCAGACTGATTCCCGGGATGGCGGGACTGACCTATCAAGAAAGACTGGATCAACTGGGCTTGTATTCACTGGAGTTCAGAAGAATGAGAGGGGACCTCATAGAAACGTTTAAAATTCTGACGGGGTTAGACAGGTTAGATGCAGGAAGAATGTTCCCAATGTTGGGGAAGTCCAGAACCAGGGGACACAGTCTAAGGATAAGGGGGAAGCCATTTAGGAACGAGATGAGGAGGAATTTCTTCACCCAGAGAGTGGTGAACCTGTGGAATTCTCTACCACAGAAAGTTGTTGAGGCCAATTCACTAAATATATTCAAAAAGGAGTTAGATGAAGTCCTTACTACTAGGGGAATCAAGGGGTATGGTGAGAAAGCAGGAATGGGGTACTGAAGTTGCATGTTCAGCCATGAACTCATTGAATGGCGGTGCAGGCTAGAAGGGCCGAATGGCCTACTCCTGCACCTATTTTCTATGTTTCTATAACCCAAATCAACCGAACCCAACTCAACCCAACCCAACCCAAATCAACCCAACCCAACTCAACCCAACCCAATCCAAATAAACCCAACCCAACTCAACCCAACCCAACCCAAATCAACCCAACCCAACTGCACCCAAACCTAACTCAAGCCACCACATTCCATTTCAACTCAAACCAATTCAACCCAACTCAGCCCCACCCAATCAAACTCAACCCAACCCAACACAGCACAACCTGACCAAGCTATCCAAACCCAACTCAACCCAACTCAACCCAATTCAGCTCAACTCAGCCCCACCCAATCAAACTCAACCCAACCCAACACAGCACAACCTGACCCAACCTATCCATACCCAAATGAACTCACCCAACCCAACTCCACCCAACCCAATGCAAACCAATTCAACCCAGCTCAACTCATCCCAACTCAACCATACAGAGTTTCAGAGACTGGTATATAGGGTGTGTAAAGCATGTACTCACCTTGACCACTCGACTGAGGTCATTGAACTTCTTTCGGCACTGTGTCAAGGTTCAATCAACTACAGTGCTGGCTGACACCTCCTCGGCCACTTCTCGCCACATGGCCTGAAGACCTGTGGTGATGACCTCCTTCCAGATGCAGCAAAGAACGATTCCCTCCACTGCCCGTCGCCCCCCCACAATGTCTCCAATGCCACACTGTTGACAACATGGCCCTCACCCTTGCACCAGGATTTGTACCAACCATCCCCCAAAGTTCTCTCAGTTATTCAGAGTTGTGACTGAAGTGCAGCAATGCAGAAAATGAACAGTGGAAGCTGGATATTACCGCCCCTTTAAGAGCTGCAATCAAACAGTGTGAAGGATTGAATGATGATTGCTGAATACAACTCACCCTAAATTGGGTAGCACTCTGTAATTACCGACCCAATGCCCGAGTGATGTCATTAGCGCCTCGTTTACCGCCCCCTTCCTTCCAGGGGCACTAAAGTCCAATTTAGCTCAAGTTCAGAATCGTTTGTGCCTGGCGCTAACTTTAGAAACTTTTAAAAGTTAATGCCCCAAATATGGCGCAACCGAACCTTGACCTCAAAGTATTTGCGAGAGAATTCTCATCCTTGTTTCTAAATCACTCCATGGCCTCACTCCTCCCTGTCTCTGCAAACCTCCTCCAGCCCTAAAACCCTTTCGGATCGCTGTGCTCTTCCAATTGTGGCATCTGAAGCATCCCCTGATATCCAACGCTCCACCATTGGCTCCGTTCCACCGTGTAATTATCATTGGGATTATATCCCGTTACACCGTGTAATTATCATTGGGGTTATACCCCGTTACATTGTGCAATTAGCATTGGGATTATATCCCGTTACACCGTGTAATTATCATTTGGATTATAGCCCGTTCCACCGTGTATTTATCATTGGGGTTATATCCCGTTACACCGTGCAATTATCATTGGGGTTATACCACATTACATTGTGCAATTATCATTGGGGTTATATCCCGTTACACCGTGCAATTATCATTGGGGTTATACCCCGTTACATTGTGTAATTATCATTGGGGTTATATCCCGTTACACCGTGCAATTATCATTGGGGTTATACCCCATTACATTGTGCAATTATCATTGGGGTTATATCCCGTTACACCGTGCAATTATCATTGGGGTTATACCCCGTTACATTGTGTAATTATCATTGGGGTTATATCCCATTACACTGTGCAATTATCATTGGGGTTATACCCCGTTACATTGTGTAATTATCATTGGGGTTATATCCCGTTACACCGTGTAATTATCATTGGGGTTATATCCCGTTACACTGTGTAATTATCATTGGGGTTATATCCCGTTACACCGTGGAATTATCATTGGGGTTATATCCCGTTACATTGTGCAATTATCATTGGGGTTATATCCTGTTACACGGTGTAATTATCATTGGGGTTATATCCCGTTACACTGTGTAATTATCTTGTGGGTTATATCCCGTTACACCGTGTAATTATCATTGGGGTTACATCCCGTTACACCGTGTAATTATCATTGGGGTTATATCCCGTTACACTGTGTAATTATCATTAGGGTTACATCCCCTTACACTGTGTAATTATCATTGGGGTTATATCCCGTTACATTGTGTAATTATCATTGTGGTTATATCCCGTTACACCGTGTAATGATCATTGGGGTTATATCCCGTTACACCGTGTAATTATCATTGGGGTTATATCCCGTTACATTGTGTAATTATCATTGGGGTTATATCCCGTTGCACTGTGAAATTATCATTGGGGTTATATCCCGTTACACTGTGTAATTATCATTTGGGTTATATCCCGTTGCACCATTTAATTATCATTGGGGTTATATCCCGTTACATTGTGCAATTATCATTGGGATTATATCCCGTTACTTTGTGTAATTATCATTGGGGTTATATCCAGTTACATTGTGTAATTATCATTGGGGTTATATCCCGTTACACTGTGTAATTATCATTGGGGTTATATCTAGTTACACCGTGTAATTATCATTGGGGTTATATCCCGTTACACCGTGTAATTATCATTGGGGTTACATCCCGTTACACCGTGTAATTATCATTGGGGTTATATCCCGTTACACTGTGTAATTATCATTAGGGTTACATCCCCTTACACTGTGTAATTATCATTGGGGTTATATCCCGTTACATTGTGTAATTATCATTGTGGTTATATCCCGTTACACCGTGTAATGATCATTGGGGTTATATCCCGTTACACCGTGTAATTATCATTGGGGTTATATCCCGTTACATTGTGTAATTATCATTGGGGTTATATCCCGTTGCACTGTGAAATTATCATTGGGGTTATATCCCGTTACACTGTGTAATTATCATTTGGGTTATATCCCGTTGCACCATTTAATTATCATTGGGGTTATATCCCGTTACATTGTGCAATTATCATTGGGATTATATCCCGTTACTTTGTGTAATTATCATTGGGGTTATATCCAGTTACATTGTGTAATTATCATTGGGGTTATATCCCGTTACACCGTGTAATTATCATTGGGGTTATATCTAGTTACACCGTGTAATTATCATTGGGGTTATATTCCGTTACACCGTGTAATTATCATTGGGGTTATATCCCGTTACACTGTGTAATTATCATTGGGATTATATCCCGTTACACTGTGTAATTATCATTGGGGTTATATCCCGTTACATTGTGTAATTATCATTGGGGTTATATCCCGTTACACCGTGTAATTATCATTGGGGTTATATCCCGTTACACTGTGTAATTATCATTGGGGTTATATCCCGTTACACCGTGGAATTATCATTGGGGTTATATCCCGTTACATTGTGCAATTATCATTGGGGTTATATCCTGTTACACGGTGTAATTATCATTGGGGTTATATCCCGTTACACTGTGCAATTATCATTGGGGTTATATCCTGTTACACGGTGTAATTATCATTGGGGTTATATCCCGTTACACTGTGTAATTATCTTGTGGGTTATATCCCGTTACACTGTGTAATTATCATTGGGGTTATATCCCGTTACACCGTGTAATTATCATTGGGGTTACATCCCGTTACACCGTGTAATTATCATTGGGGTTATATCCCGTTACACTGTGTAATTATCTTGTGGGTTACATCCCCTTACACTGTGTAATTTTCATTGGGGTTATATCCCGTTACATTGTGTAATTATCATTGGGGTTATATCCCGTTACACCGTGTAATGATCATTGGGGTTATATCCCATTACACCGTGTAATTATCATTGGGGTTATATCCCGTTACATTGTGTAATTATCATTGGGGTTATATCCCGTTGCACTGTGAAATTATCATTGGGGTTATATCCCGTTACACTGTGTAATTATCATTTGGGTTATATCCTGTTGCACCATTTAATTATCATTGGGGTTATATCCCGTTACATTGTGCAATTATCATTGGGATTATATCCCGTTACTTTGTGTAATTATCATTGGGGTTATATCCAGTTACATTGTGTAATTATCATTGGGGTTATATCCCGTTACACCGTGTAATTATCATTGGTGTTATATCTAGTTACACCGTGTAATTATCATTGGGGTTATATTCCGTTACACCGTGTAATTATCATTGGGGTTATATCCCGTTACACTGTGTAATTATCATTGGGATTATATCCCGTTACACTGTGTAATTATCATTGGGGTTATATCCCGTTACACCGTGTAATTATCAATGGGGTTATATCCCGTTACACTGTGTAATAATCATTGGGGTTAAATCCCGTTACACTGTGTAATAATCATTGGGGTTATATCCCGTTACACCATCCCATTACACTGTGTAATTATCATTGGGGTTAAATCCCGTTACATTGTGTAATAATCATTGGGATTATATCCCGTTACAACATCCCGTTAAACTGTGTAATTATCATTGGGGTTATATCCCGTTACACTGTGTAATTATCATTTTGGTTATATCCCGTTCCATTATGTAATTATCATTGGGGTTATATCCCGTTACATTGTGCAATTATCATTGGGATTATATCCTGTTACACGGTGTAATTATCGTTGGGGTTATATCCCATTTCATTGTGTAATTATCATTGGGGTTATATCCCGTTACACCGTGTAGTTATCATTTGGGTTATATCTCGTTACACTGTGTAATTATCATTGGGGTTATATCCCATTACTCTGTTTAATTATCATTTGGTTTATATCCCGTTACACTGTGTAATTATCATTAGGGCTACATCCCCGGAACACTGTGTAATTATCATTGGGGTTCTATCCCGTTACATTGTGTAATTATCATTGGGGTTATATCCCGTGACACTGTGCAATTATAATTGGGGTTATTTCCCGTTACACCGTGTAATTATCATTGGGGTTATATCCCGTTACACTGTGTAATTATCATTGGGGTTATATCCCGTTACACTGTGTAATTATCATTGGGGTTATATCCAGTTACACCATGTAATTATCATAGGGGTTATATCCCGATACACTGTGTAATTATCATTGGGGTTATATCCCGTTACACCGTGTAATTATCATTGGGGTTACATCCCGTTACACCGTGTAATTATCATTGGGGTTATATCCCGTTACACTGTGTAATTATCATTAGGGTTACATCCCCTTACACTGTGTAATTATCATTGGGGTTATATTCCGTTACATTGTGTAATTATCATTGGGGTTATATCCCGTTACACCGTGTAATTATCATTGGGGTTATATCCCGTTACACCGTGTAATTATCATTGGGATTATATCCCATTGCACCATGTAATTATCATTGGGGTTATATCCCGTTACACTGTGTAATTATCATTAGGGTTACATCCCGTTACATTGTGCAATTATCATTTGGGTTATATCCCATTGCACCATGTAATTATCATTGGGGTTATATCCCGTTACACTGTGTAATTATCATTGGAGTTATATCCCGTTACATTGTGCAATTATCATTGGGATTATATCCCGTTACTTTGTGTAATTATCATTGGGGTTATATCCAGTTACATTGTGTAATTATCATTGGGATTATATCCCGTTACATCCTGTAATTATCATTGGGGTTATATCACGTTACATTGTGTAATTATCATTGGGGTTATATCCCGTTGCACTGTGTAATTATCATTGGGGCTATATCCTGTTACACTGTGTAATTATCATTGGGGTTATACCCCGTTACATTGTGTAATTATCATTGGGGTTATACCCCGTTACACCGTGTAATTATCATTCGGGTTATATCCTGTTACACCGTGTAATTATCATTGGGGTTATATCTAGTTACACTGTGTAATTATCATTGGGGTTATATCCCGTTACATTGTGTCATTATCATTGGGGTTATATCCCGTTACTCTGTGTAATTATCATTGGGGTTATATCCCGTTACACCGTGTAATTATCATTGGGGTTATATCCCGTTTCACCGTGTAATTATCATTGTGGTTATATCCCGTAACACCGTGTAATTATCATTGGGGTTATATTCCGTTACACCGTGTAATTATCATTGGGGTTATATCCCGTTACACTGTGTAATTATCATTGGGGTTATATCCCGTTACATTGTGTAATTATCATTGGGGTTATATCGCGTTACACCGTGTAATTATCATTGGGGTTATATCCCGTTACACTGTGTAATTATCATTGGGGTTATATCCCGTTACACCATCCCGTTACACTGTGTAATTATCATTGGGGTTAAATCCCGTTACACTGTGTAATATTCATTTGGGTTAAATCCCGTTGCACTGTGTAATATTCATTGGGGTTATATGCCGTTACACCATCCCGTTACACTGTGTAATTATCATTGGGGTTAAATCCCGTTACACTGTGTAATAATCATTGAGGTTATATCCCGTTACAACATCCCGTTAAACTGTGTAATTATCATTGGGGTTATATCCCATTACACTGTGTAATTATCATTGGGGTTATATCCCGTTACATTGTGTAATTATCATTTGGATTATATCCCGTTACACTGTGTAATTATCATTAGGGTTACATCCCCTAACACTGTGTAATTATCATTGGGGTTATATCCCGTTACATTGTGTAATTATCATTGGGGTTATATCCCGTGACACTGTGCAATTATCATTGGGGTTATATCCCGTGACACTGTGCAATTATCATTGGGGTTATATCCGGTTACACTGTGTAATTATCATTGGGGTTATATCCCGTTGCACTGTGTAATTATCATTGGGGTTATATCCCATTAAACTTTGTAATTATCATTTGGATATCTCGTGTTGCACTGTGCAATTATCATTGGGGTTATATCCCGTTACATTGTGTAATTATCATTGGGGTTATATCGCGTTACACCGTGTAATTATGATTAGGGTTACATCCCCTTACACTGTGTAATTATCATTAGGGTTATATCCCGTTACACCGTGTAATTATCATTGGGGTTATATCCCGTTACACTGTGTAATTATCATTTGGTTTATATCCGGTTACAACATGTAATTATCATTTTGGTTATATCCCGTTCCATTATGTAATTATCATTGGGGTTATATCCCGTTACATTGTGCAATTATCATTGGGATTATATCCTGTTACACGGTGTAATTATCGTTGGGGTTATATCCCATTTCATTGTGTAATTATCATTGGGGTTATATCCCGTTACACCGTGTAATTATCATTTGGGTTATATCCCGTTACACTGTGTAATTATCATTTGGTTTATATCCCGTTACACTGTGTAATTATCATTAGGGTTACATCCCCGAACACTGTGTAATTATCATTGGGGTTATATCCCGTTACATTGTGTAATTATCAATGGGGTTATATCCCGTGACACTGTGCAATTATAATTGCGGTTATCTCCCGTTACACCGTGTAATTATCATTGGGGTTATATCCCGTTACACTGTGTAATTATCATTGGGGTTATATCCTGTTACACTGTGTAATTATCATTGGCGTTATATCCCGTTACATTGTGTAATTATCATTGGGGTTATACCCCGTTACACTGTGTAATTATCATTGGGGTTATAACCCGTTACACTGTGTAATTATCATTGGGGTTATATCTCGTTACACTGTGTAATTATCAATGGGGTTATATCCCGTTACACTGAGTAATTATCATTCGGGTTCTACCCCGTTACACCGTGTAATTATCATTGGGGTTATATCCCGTCACACTGTGTAATTATCATTGGGGTTATATCCCGTTTCACCGTGTAATTATCATTGGGGTTTTCTCCCGTTACACCATGTAATTATCGTTGGGGTTATATCCCGTTCCACCGTGCAATTATCATTGGGGTTATATCCCGTTACATTGTGTAATTATCATTGGGGTTATATCGCGTTACACCATGTAATTATCATTGGGGTTATATGCCGTTACACCGTGTAATTATCATTGGGGTTATATCCCGTTACACTGTGTAATTATCATTGGGGTGATATCCTGTTACACTGTGTAATTATCATTGGGGTTATATCCCATAAACTGTGTAATTATCATTGGGGTTATACCGCGTTACACCGTGTCATTATCATTGGGGTTATATCCCGTTACACTGTGTAATTATCATTGGGGTAATATCCGGTTACACTGTGTAATTATCATTGGGGTTATACCCCGTTACATTGTGTAATTATCATTGGGGTTATATCCCTTAACACTGTGCAATTATCATTGGGGTTATATCCCGTTAAATTGTGTAACTATCATTGGGGTTATACCCCATTACACTCTGTAATTATCATTGGGGTTATATCTCGTTACACTGTGTAATTATCATTGGGGTTATATCCCGTTGCACTGTGCAATTATCATTGGGGTTATATCCCGTTACAATGTGTAATTATCATTGGGGTTATATCCCGTCACACCGTGTAATTATCATTGGGGTTATATCCCGTTACACCGTGTAATTATCATTGGGGTTATATCCCGTTACACCGTGTAATTATCATTGGGGTTATATCCCGTTACACCGTGTAATTATCATTGGGGTTATATCCCGTTACACTGTGTAATTATCATTGGGGTTATATCCCGTTACACCATCCCGTTACACTGTGTAATTATCATTGGGGTTATATCGCGTTACACCGTGTAATTATCATTGGGGTTATATCCCGTTAAACTGTGTCATTACCATTGGGGTTATATCCCGTTACACCGTGGAATTATCATTGGGGTTATATCCCGTTACATTGTGCAATTATCATTGGGGTTATATCCTGTTACACGGTGTAATTATCATTGGGGTTAAATCCCGTTACACTGTGTAATTATCTTGTGGGTTATATCCCGTTACACTGTGTAATTATCATTGGGGTTATATCCCGTTACACCGTGTAATTATCATTGGGGTTACATCCCGTTACACCGTGTAATTATCATTGGGGTTATATCCCGTTACACCGTGTAATTATCATTGGGGTTATATCCCGTTACACTGTGTAATTATCATTGGGGTTATATCCCGTTACACCATCCCGTTACACTGTGTAATTATCATTGGGGTTATATCGCGTTACACCGTGTAATTATCATTGGGGTTATATCCCGTTACACCGTGTAATTATCATTGGGGTTATATCCCGTTACACCGTGCAATTATCATTGGGTTTATATCCCGTTACACTGTGTAATTATCATTAGGGTTACATCCCCTTACACTGTGTAATTATCATTTGGGTTATATCCCATTGCACCATGTAATTATCATTGGGGTTATATCCCGTTACACTGTGTAATTATCATTGGAGTTATATCCCGTTACATTGTGCAATTATCATTGGGATTATATCCCGTTACTTTGTGTAATTATCATTGGGGTTATATCCAGTTACATTGTGTAAATATCATTGGGATTATATCCCGTTACATCCTGTAATTATCATTGGGGTTATATCACGTTACATTGTGTAATTATCATTGGGGTTATATCCCGTTGCACTGTGTAATTATCATTGGGGCTATATCCTGTTACACTGTGTAATTATCATTGGGGTTATACCCCGTTACACCGTGTAATTATCATTGGGGTTATGTCCCGTTTCACCGTGTAATTATCATTGTGGTTATATCCCGTAACACCGTGTAATTATCATTGGGGTTATATTCCGTTACACCGTGTAATTATCATTGGGGTTATATCCCGTTACACTGTGTAATTATCATTGGGGTTATATCCCGTTACATTGTGTAATTATCATTGGGGTTATATCGCGTTACACCGTGTAATTATCATTGGGGTTATATCCCGTTACACTGTGCAATTATCATTGGGGTTATATCTCGTGACACTGTGCAATTATCATTGGGGTTATATCCGGTTACACTGTGTAATTATCATTGGGGTTATATCCGGTTACACTGTGTAATTATCATTGGGGTTATATCCCGTTACATTGTGTAATTATCATTGGGGTTATGTCCCGTTACACCGTGTAATTATCATTGGGGTTATATCCCGTTACACCGTGTAATTATCATAGTGGTTATATCCCGTAACACCGTGTAATTATCATTGGGGTTATATTCCGTTACACCGTGTAATTATCATTGGGATTATATCCCGTTACACTGTGTAATTATCATTGGGGTTATATCCCGTTACATTCTGTAATTATCATTGGGGTTATATCGCGTTACACCTTGTAATTATCATTGGGGTTATATCCCGTTACACTGTGTAATTATCATTGGGGTTATATCCCGTTACACTGTGTAATTATCATTGGGGTTATATCCCGTTACACCGTGTAATTATCAATGGGGTTATATCCCGTTACACTGTGTAATAATCATTGGGGTTAAATCCCGTTGCACTGTGTAATATTCATTGGGCTTATATCCCGTTACACCATCCCGTTACACTGTGTAATTATCATTGGGGTTAAATCCCGTTACACTGTGTAATAATCATTGAGGTTATATCCCGTTACAACATCCCGTTAAACTGTGTAATTATCATTGGGGTTATATCCCATTACACTGAGTAATTATCATTGGGGTTATATCCTGTTACACCG
Organism: Pristiophorus japonicus; assembly: GCF_044704955.1. Lineage (NCBI taxonomy): Eukaryota > Metazoa > Chordata > Chondrichthyes > Pristiophoridae > Pristiophorus > Pristiophorus japonicus. The sequence goes on along the minus strand of NW_027250887.1, from coordinate 16,833 downwards.
TGTAATTATCATTTTGGTTATATCCCGTTACACTGTGTAATTTTCATTGGGGTTATATCCCATTACACTGTGTAATTATCATTTGGATTATATCCCATTACACTGTGTAATTATCATTAGGGTTACATCCCCTAACACTGTGTAATTATCATTGGGGTTATATCCCGTTACATTGTGTAATTATCATTGGGGTTATATCCCGTTACATTGTGCAATTATCATTGGGGTTATATCCCGTTACATTGTGTAATTATCATTGGGGTTATATCCCGTTGCACTGTGTAATTATCATTGGGGTTATATCCCATTAAACTTTGTAATTATCATTTGGATTATCTCGTGTTACACCGTGTAATTATCATTGGGGTTATGTCCCGTTACAAGGTGTAATTGTCATTGGGGTTATATCCCGTTACATTGTGTAATAATCATTAGGGTTATATCCCGTTACATTGTGTAATTATCATTGGGGTTATATCCCGTTACACCATGTAATTATCATTGGGGTTAAATCCCGTCACACTATGTAATTATCATTGGGGTTATATACCATTACACCATTCCGTTACACTGTGTAATTATCATTGGGGTTATATCCCGTTACACCGTGTAATTATCATTGGGGTTATGTCCCGTTACACCGTGTAATTATCATTGGGGTTATACCCCCTTGCATTGTGTAATTATCATTGTGGTTACATCCCGTTACACTGTGTAATTATCATTGAGGTTACATCTCATTACATTGTGTAATTATCATTGGGGTTATATCGCGTTACACCGTGTAATTATCATTGGGATTATATCCCGTTACACCGTGCAATTATCAATGGGGTTATATCCCGTTACACTGTGTAATAATCATTGGGGTTAAATCCCGTTACACTGTGTAATAATCATTGGGGTTATATCCCGTTACACCATCCCGTTACACTGTGTAATTATCATTGGGGTTATATCCCGTTACACTGTGTAATTATCATTTTGGTTATATCCCGTTCCATTATGTAATTATCATTGGGGTTATATCCCGTTACATTGTGCAATTATTATTGGGGTCATATCCCGTTACACGGTGTAATTATCATTGGGGTTATATCCCGTTACACCATGTAATTATCATTGGGGTTATATCCCGTTACATTGTGTAATTATCATTGGGGTTATATCCCGTAACACTGTATAATTATCATTTTGGTTATATCCCGTTCCATTATGTAATTATCATTGGGGTTATATCCCGTTACACCATGTAATTATCATTGGGGTTATATCCCGTTACATTGTGTAATTATCATTGGGGTTTTATCCCGTTACATTGTGTAATTATCATTACGGTTATATCCCATTTCATTGTGTAATTATCATTGAGGTTATATCCTGTTACACGGTGTAATTATCATTGGGGTTATATCCCGTTACAATTTGCAATTATCATTGGGGTTATATCCTGTTACACGGTGTAATTATCGTTGGCGTTATATCCCATTTCATTGTGTAATTATCATTGGGGTTATATCCCGTTACACCGTGTAATTATCATTTGGGTTATATCCCGTTACACTGTGTCATTTTCATTGGGGTTATATCCCATTACACTGTGTAATTATCATTTGGTTTATATCCCGTTACACTGTGTAATTATTATTGGGGTTATATCCCATTAAACTTTGTAATTATCATTTGGGTTATCTCGCGTTACACCGTATAATTATCATTGGGGTTATGTCCCGTTACAAGGTGTAATTGTCATTGGGGTTATATCCCGTTACATTGTGTAATTATCATTGGGGTTATATCCCGTTACATTGTGTAATTATCATTGGGGTTATATCCCGTTACACTGTGTAATTATCATTGGGGTTATATCCAGTTACATTGTGTAATTATCATTGGGGTTATATCCCGCTACAGCGTGTAATTATCATTGGGCTTAAATCCCGTTACACCGTGTAATTATCATTGGGTTATTCCCCGTTACATTGTGTCATTATCATTGGGGTTATTTCCTGTTACATTGCGTAATTATAATAGTGGTTATATCCCGTTACACCGTGTAATTATCATTGGGCTTATATCCCGTTACACTGTGTAATTATCATTGGGTTATTCCCCATTACATTGTGTCATTATCATTGGGGTTATATCCCGTTACATTGTTCAATTATCATTGGGGTTATATCCTGTTACATGGTGTAATTATCGTTGGGGTTATATCCAATTTCATTGTGTAGTTAGCATTACGGTTCCCGTTACACTGTGTTATTATCATTGGGGTTATATCCCATTACACTGTGTAATTATCATTGGGGTTATATCACGTTACACCGTGTAATTATCATTGCGGTTATATCACGTTACACCGTGTAATTATCATTGCGGTTATATCCCGTTACACTGTGCAATTATCATTGGGGATATATCCCGTTACATTGTGTAATTATCATTGGGGTTACATCCCATTTCACTGTGCAATTATCATTGGGGTTATATCCCGTTTCATTGTGTCATTATCATTGGGATTATATCCCGTTGCACCGTGTAATTATCTTTGCGGTTATATCACGTTACACCGTGTAATTATCATTGCGGTTATATCCCGTTACACTGTGCAATTATCATTGGGGATATATCCCGTTACATTGTGTAATTATCATTGGGGTTATATCCCGTTACACCGTGTAATTATCATTGGGGTTATACCCCGTTACACCGTGTAATTATCATTGGGGTTATATCCCGTTACACCGTGTAATTATCATTGGGTTATTCCCCGTTACATTGTGTCATTATCATTGGGGTTATTTCCTGTTACATAGCGTAATTATAATAGTGGTTATATCCCGTGACACTGTGTAATTATCATTGGGGTTATATCTCGTTACACTGTGTAATTATCATTGGGGTTATATCCCGTTACACTGTGTAATTATCATTGGGGTTATATCCCATTTAACTTTGTAATTATCATTTGGGTTATATCGCGTTACACCGTGTAATTATCATTTTGGTTATATCCCGTTACACTGTGTAATTATCATTGGGGTTAGATCCCGTTACACCGTGTAATTATCATTGGGGTTATATCCCGTTACACAGTGTAATTATCATTGGGGTTATATCTGGTTACACCGTGTAATTATCATTGGGGTTATATCCCGTTACATTGTGTAATTATCATTGGGGTTATATCCCGTTACACAGTGTAATTATCATTGGGGTTATATCCCGTTACACCGTGTAATTATCATTGGGGTTATATCCCGTTACACCGTGTAATTATCATTGGGGTTATATCCCGTTACACCGTGTAATTATCATTGGGTTATTCCCCGTTACATTGTGTCATTATCATTGGGGTTATACCCATTAACATTGTGAAATTATCATTGGGGTTATATCCCGTTACATTGTGTAATTATCATTGGGGTTGTATCCCGTTACACCGTGTAATTATCATTGGGGTTATATCCCGTTGCATTGTCTAATTATCATTGGGGTTATATTCCGTTACACTATGTGATTATCATTGGGGTTATATCCCGTTATATTGTGTAATTATCATTGGGGTTACATCCCATTACATTGAGTAATTATCATTGGGGTTATATCCCGTTACACCGTGTAATTATCATTGGGGTTATATCCCGTTACACCGTGTAATTATCATTGGGGTTATATCCCGTTACACAGTGTAATTATCATTGGGGTTATATCTGGTTACACCGTGTAATTATCATTGGGGTTATATCCCGTTACATTGTGTAATTATCATTGGGGTTATATCCCGTTACACAGTGTAATTATCATTGGGGTTATATCCCGTTACACCGTGTAATTATCATTGGGGTTATATCCCGTTACACCGTGTAATTATCATTGGGGTTATATCCCGTTACACCGTGTAATTATCATTGGGTTATTCCCCGTTACATTGTGTCATTATCATTGGGGTTATACCCATTAACATTGTGAAATTATCATTGGGGTTATATCCCGTTACATTGTGTAATTATCATTGGGGTTGTATCCCGTTACACCGTGTAATTATCATTGGGGTTATATCCCGTTGCATTGTCTAATTATCATTGGGGTTATATTCCGTTACACTATGTGATTATCATTGGGGTTATATCCCGTTATATTGTGTAATTATCATTGGGGTTACATCCCATTACATTGAGTAATTATCATTGGGGTTATATCCCGTTACACCGTGTAATTATCATTGGGGTTATATCCCGTTACACCGTGTAATTATCATTGGGGTTATGTCCCGTTACACTGTTTAATTATCATTGGGGTTATATCCCGTTACACCGTATAATTATCATTGGGGTTATATCCCGTTAAACCATGTAATTATCATTGGGGTTATATCCCGTTACATTGTGTAATTATCATTACGGTTATATCCCGTTACACCGTGTAATTATCATTGGGGCTATATCCCGTTACAGTATGTGATTATCATTGGGGTTATATCCCATTACATTGTGTAATTATCCTTGTGGTTATATCCCGTTACACTGTGTAACTATCATTGGGGTTATACCCCGTTACATTGTGTAATTATCATTGGGGTTATATCCCATTACGCTGTGTAATTATCATTGAGGTTATATCCCATTACAACATGTAATTATCATTGGGGTTATATCCCATTACATTGTGTAATTATCCTTGTGGTTATATCCCGTTACACTGTGTAATTATCATTGGGGTTATACCCCGTTACATTGTGTAATTATCATTGGGGTTATATCCCATTACGCTGTGTAATTATCATTGAGGTTATATCCCATTACAACGTGTAATTATCATTGGGGTTATACCCCATTACATTGTGTAATTATCATGGGGGTTATATCCCATTACATTGAGTAATTATCATTGGGGTTATATCCCGTTACACCGTGTAATTATCATGGGGGTTGTATCCCGTTGCACTGTGTAATTATCATTGGGGTTATATCCCAATACATTGCGTAATTATCATTGGGGTTAAATCCCGTTACACTGTGTAATTATCATTGGGGTTATATCCCGTTACACTGTGTAATTATCATTGGGGTTATATCCCATTACATTGAGTAATTATCATTGGGGTTATATCCCGTTACACCGTGTAATTATCATTGGGGTTATATCCCGTTACACCGTGTAATTATCATTTGGGTTATGTCCCGTTACACTGTTTAATTATCATTGGGGTTATATCCCGTTACACCGTATAATTATCATTGGGGTTATATCCCGTTAAACCATGTCATTATCATTGGGGTTATATCCCGTCACATTGTGTAATTATCATGGGGTTATATCCCGTTACATTGTGTAATTATCATTGGGGTTATATCCCGTTACACTATGTGATTATCATTGGGGTTATATCCCGTTACATTGTGTAGTTATCATTGGGGTTATATCCCAATACATTGTGTAATTATCATTGGGGTTAAATCCCGTTACACTGTGTAATTATCATTGGGGTTATATCCCGTTACACTGTGTAATTATCATTGGGGTTATATCCCATTACATTGTGTAATTATCATTGGGGTTATATCCTGTTACACCGTGTAATTATCATTGGGATTATATCCCGTTACAGTGTGTAATTATCATTGGGATTATATCCTGTTACACCGTGTAAATATCATTGGGATTATATCGCGTTAGTGTGTAATTATCATTGGGATTATATCCCGTTACATTGTGTAATTATCATTGGCGTTGTATCCCGTTACACTGTGTAATTATCATTGGGGTTATATCCCGTTACACTGTGTAATTATCATTGGGGTTATATCCCGTTACATTGTGTAATTATCATTGGGGTTATATCCCGTTACACCTTGTAATTATCATTGGGGTTATATCCCGTTAAACTGTGTAATTATCATTGGGGTTATATCCCATTACACTGTGTAATTATCATTGGGGTTATATCCTGTTACACCGTGTAATTATCATTGGGGTTATATCCTGTTACACCGTGTAATTATCATTGGGGTTGTATCCCGTTACATTGTGTAATTATCACTGGGGTTATATCCCGTTACACCGTGTAATTATCATTGGGGTCATACCCCGTTACACTGTAATGATCATTGGGATTATATCCCGTTACCCTGTGTAATGATCAGGGGAGTTATACCCCGTTCCCCCTGCACCCTCCCCTGCTGTGATCAGCTCACTCAGCACAGGCCGGGGTTAGATCCTGGGTCTTTCCTGCTCAATGTGTCGGGCTCAGTCCACACCGGTGGAACACCGAGGCATCAGGAGTGATATTCTCCATTCATTAATGAACACTGATTTTAACACTTCATGTATCTTTTGTGAAGGTCAGAGCATTTCTGTAAATTTATAAAAATGAAAATTGGAATAAGCACAAGAATGACGTGTTTAATCTCCATTTGAAGATTGATACAGTGAGAAGCACTTTAATACATTCTCTCTATGCTAATGGCAGGAAGCTTGCATGAAGTACAATATCAGTGTGTGCATGGCCGCCTCCCTCTCCCCCCACCCTCTTTCTCCACCAACCTCTTCCCCACTCCTGTCCCCCTCCCTCTCCCTACTCCTTCCCCCCACCTCTCCCTACTCCTCCCCCCTCCTCTCCCCCTCCCTCTCTCTACACCTCCCCCCCTCCTCTCCCCACCCTATCTTCCCCATCTCTCTCTCCATCCTCTCCCCATCTCTCTCCCCCACTCACCCCCCACCCTCTTTCTGCCCCACTCCTCTCTCCCTCACCCTCTTCCCCCCTCCTCTACTCCCTTCTCTCCCCACTCTCCCACACTCACCCCTCCTCTCCCCACACTCTTTCCCCGTCCTATCTCCAACAATCCCACGGCCTGGCCACAGAGGGGTTGTTTTGTCTGACCTTGATCCCTGGGTGCCTATTTCCTGGGTGCAATGTTCAGGATAAAGGGCCAAACTCATGTTTCCCTATCTCCGCCTCTGTCCAGGATTCCCAGGCCAACGTTCCCATGACAATGAGGAAAAAGGGGGGTGCCCAACTTTCCCCCTCGATTTCCTGGCAATCCATCGTGGGGTGCACAGGTGCAGGGATTCTCAGGAATCCAGCGGTGGGATCGGTCGGGATCTGACAGTGGGATCGGTCGGGATCGGTCAGGATCTGGCAGTGGGATCGGTCGGGATCCAGCAGTGGGATCGGTCGGGATCTGGTGGTGGGATCGGTCGGGATCCAGTGATGGGACCGGTCGAGATCTGGCAGTGAGAGCGGTTGGGATCCAGTAGTGGGATCGGTCGGGATCTGGCAGTGGGATCGGGGGAGGAACCCCCTCAGATCAAAGGTCTTAGGTTTGAAAAGCACCCAGTGAGCAAAAGTCTTCTGAAACTCACCACCAAATCTTCAGATGATGGGGAGTTTGGGACATGGTTCTCCGGCAGGCAGCGCTGGCTGTATACTGGGCCTTGTGGGTGGGTACAACAAGCCCAGGCACTGCAGAGCCTGCCCGGTGCCTGGACCGAGATGGGCCCAAGTGTCACACCCCCGGTAACGTTACACATACACTCACTGTCCTCCTCACTCTCCCCTCACTGTCCACTCCCTTCCTCACTCCACTCTCCCCCACCCTACTCTTTCCCTCACTCCACTCTCTCCTCTCACTCCACTCTCCCCCATTCTCTCCCCTCACTCCACTCTCTCCCCTCCACACTCTCCCCCCCAAACACTCTCTTCCCTCACTCCACTCTCCCCCACTCTCTCCCCTCACTCCACCCCAAACACTCTCTCCCCCTCCCACTCTCTCCCCTCCACACTCTCCCCCCCAAACACTCTCTTCCCTCACTCCACTCTCTCCTCTCACTCCACTCTCCCCCACTCTCTCCCCTCACTCCACCCCAAACACTCTCTCCCCCTCCCACTCTCTCCCCTCCACACTCTCCCCCCCAAACACTCTCTTCCCTCACTCCACTCTCTCCCACTCTCACTCTCTCCCCCTCCCACTCTCTCCCTCATTCTGTCCCCTCTGAGCCCTGGTGCATTCTGATATGTTTAGTGTTTACACATTGTTTTGAGAATGGTTTCAGGAGTGAAGCTTGCTGAGCGATCATTGAATAAAGGCTTTAAACTGCGAGCCTGTCACTGCCGGTGATGAGCCCCGATCTGTTGCTTGATGGAGAATCCAGACACACCTGGAACAGAAAACAGTGAATGATCGAAGGTAAAGCCCTTTTTGAGATATTGTTGTGGCATCTCCCAACTCGGCCCTGACATCACCCCTCCCCTCCCCTCCCCTTCCCCTTCCCCTTCCAGCCCACGCTGCACAGGCCAAAGGGCGTTGCTGTGGATGGTGGCTTTGGACCTGACTGAGTGACAATCACACCCCTGGATTATGCACAGCACACTCCCGATCCCGATGCCTCATCCCTCAGATTCCTGCTGCTATTCATGGGGAGGTGGAGGGCTGGGAAAGTAAAGGTAATGGCACTGGACTCGCGGTGGGGGGGATGGGGGATGGGGGGGATGGACAGGGAAGGATGGGTTGGGGGGGATAAGATACGATGGTGTGATCCAGACATGGAATCTGACACAATGTGGAGTCGGGCAAAAATAAAAACAAGCAAATTACATTTCTGATCGAGGTGAAAGTATTGTAGGTGCTGTCATTTGGATGAGACGTTAAACCGAGGCCCCGTCTGCTCTCTCAGGTGGATGTAAAAGATCCCACGGCACTATTGGAAGAAGAGCTGGAGAGTTCTCCCCAGTGTCCTGGCCAATATTTATCCCTCAATCAGCATCACTAACACAAATTATCTGGTTTATATGTAACCTTCAGGTGACCGAGGGCCGTGCGGCTCTTTGTCGGCCGGTGGGACACGATGGGCCGAAATGGCCTCCTTCTGTGCTGTAAATTTCTATGTTTCTATCTGGTCGTTGTCTCATTACTGTTTGTGGGAGCTTACTGTGCGCAAATTGGCTGCAGCGTTTCCTGCCCTCCCACAGTGACTACACTTCAAAAATATTTCATTGGCTGTGAAGCGCTTTGGGACGACCTGAGGTTGTGAAAGGTGCTATATAAATGCACATTCTTCTTTCATTCTGTTCCCCGGGTGATTTGACTCACTAACCTAAAATTTAGAATTCCGTGCACAGGTAATGTGAGTTCACACGGGGAATGTTAGTGAGATTCTGGCACACGTGAGCGCGATGACCTCACGCTCACAGAGTAATGGAACGTGTGAGTGAGATTCGAAGGGTGCAGACTGATGGCGTTACCTGCAGGGGGCAGTGCCCGGGGCACTAGACTGGGTGCACCCAGTTCCTGTTGCAGTGAGGTAGACAGTGAGGGTTCAGCCAATGTTCATAAAACTGCTCCTCCGATCGTCTCTCCAGGGTTTGAAGGTACATCAGGTACTCCTGTGTTTATAAAAGAACCGGTTCACGGGTTAGTGACTGTCTGACTGTGCAACGGGAGCTTTGCAGCCTTATCATCGCAGCCTGCTGCTTGTGGCCACTCACAGACTCCCACTGGTGTCTGTGTTGCATATTTGGGGACTTATTGGCAGAGAATATACAGGGCACAGAGAGTGTACAGAGCACAGAGAGTGTACAGAGCACAGGGCACAGAGAGTGTACAGAGAGTGTACAGAGCACAGAGAGTGTACAGAGCACAGAGAGTGTACAGGGTACAGAGTGTGTACAGAGAGTGTACAGGGCACGAAGTGTGTACAGAGCACAGAGAGTGTACAGAGCACAGAGTGTGTACAGAGTGTGTACAGGGCACAGTGTGTACAGGGCACAGAGTGTGTACAGAGCACAGAGAGTGTACAGAGCACAGAGAGTGTACAGAGCACAGAGAGTGTACAGGATACAGAGAGTGTACAGAGCACAGAGAGTGTACAGAGCACAGAGAGTGTACAGGATACAGAGTCACCGGCACTGAGGGTCGATGACTACAGCCACAGGATTTCACAGCATTAAACGGGCTATCGCTCTCACAACAACACATGGACCCCAACCCTGACCCCAACCTCCGATCCCAAACCCTGACCCCGAACCCAACCCCGACCCCCGACCCCAAACCCCGATCCAAACCCCCAAACCCTGATCCAAACCCCCGACCCCAATCCCAGACCCCAATCCCAGACCTCAGACACAAACCCAGACCACAGACCCCAGACACAGACACTGACCCCAGACACAGACACTGACCCCAGACACAGACCCAGACACAGACCCCAGACACAGACCCAGACACAGACACAGACCCCAGACACTGACCCCAGACACAGACACTGACCCCAGACACTGACCCAGACACAGACCCCAGACAGACCCAGACCCCAGACACAGACCCCAGACACAGACACTGACCCCAGACACAGACCCCAGACCCAGACCCCAGACACAGACACAGACACAGACCCCAGACACAGACCCAGACACAGACACAGACCCCAGACACAGACCCCAGACACAGACCCAGACCCCAGACACAGACACAGACACCAGACACAGACCCAGACCCAGACACAGACCCCAGACACAGACCCAGCGGGTTAAAGACATGCAGTCTGTAGCCTAACTGGTTAACGCTGTGCACAGTTGCCTGCAGCACTAACTCTATCAGAATAAACCACAAACCCTCATGGGCTCATCTGGGAACCCCGCTTTCAGTGGTCTGTCACTCCGCTTAGTCCGCAGAAGCTGCTTCGCCTCTTTCTCGGTTAAAATCGGGGATGCGTCTGAGAAAACAAAAGAATGAAAAGAATGTTCTGTGATAAACCGGGATGAAAGCGTGCCGTGGTTCTGACCTGGGCTCCATGTGAACCCTGTTTATATGGAATTCGTGCTCCGGGGACAATGTACAAAGTGTTCTTTCATCGCTGTCAATCCCAGGGTGGGATCTCAAGTTACAGGCCGGCAGGAGCAGACTGCCAGCTCGCGGAATCGATCATTTAAAAAAACAATTACAAATGGTAAATAAAGCAAAAAACCGTGGGAATGCAACAGAGGGATCTGGGGGTACAATCCACCGAGCACTAAAAGCAGCGACGCAGGTTAATAAGGCCATAAAAAGCAAACCCAGCTCTGGGGTTCATTTCTAGAGGGATAAAATGGAAAAGCAGAGAAGTTATGTTCAACTTGTATCGATCCTTGGTTAGACCACACGGAGCACTGTGAACAGTTCTGGTCTCCATATTATAAACAGGATATAGAGGCACTGGAAAAACGATTGATAAGGATGGTATCAGAACTGAGAGGTTTATAACTATCTGGAAACATTGAACAGACTGGGGCATCTTTCTCTAGAAAAGTGAAAGCTGAGCGAAGCCTGATAGAGGCCTTTAAGATTATGAAAGGTTTCGATAGAGAGAATGTTTCCACTTGTGGGGAAGAGCATAACTAGAGGCCATCGATATAAGATAGTCCCCAGAAATCCAATGGGGAATTCAGGAGAAACTTCTTTACCCAGAGCAGGGTGAGAATGTGGAACTCGCTGCCACAGGGAGGGGTTGAGGCGAATAGTATCGATGCATTTAAGGGGAAACTTAACAAACACGCGGGAGAAAGCATCGGGTGAGATGGGGCGAGATAAAGAGGGGTGGGAGGAGGCTTGAGTGGAGCATAAACACAGCACGGAGCGATGGGCCGAATGGCCTGTTTCTGTGCCATAACATTTTACGAAATTCTATGTTCAGCCTCGGAGAGGGGAGCAGCCAAGTTACGGTGTGGGACAGAGATCTTTGCTCAGGGCTGACAGCCCCAAGTGATGCAGCTCTGTGACAGCAACTCCACACAGAAGTAATTCACAAATATTTGCTGAAAAATCCTTGCAGATACCCAACAGTGGAATCCGCCTTATTATGCACCCAAATTAATGCACAAATATGCAAATATTACTCATTTGCATGCTGCAATATTTGTAGCAGTTAGTTGAACTATTTTTAAATTATAATTTGTGATTGAAAATGTCTCCAGTGGTTTTATTAACGGAATAAATTACCTGTGAGGAGGGCCAGCCAGGTCAAGCACAGGCAGAGGATCACAAATCGTCCCATTCTGTTTATCAGACGATGCCCTCGGTCTCTCAGTCTGCTCTACAACTCAACTTACTGCCACTCCAGCCGGAGCACACACGATAAGTCTCCACGTCACCTGTGTGCTGCTTTCACAACCTCTGGTTATTTGGCAGACGTGAAGGAAGTTGTGGTCAGTCAGTGTGTGAGAGAATGATTCTCCTCTTCACTGAGCCTCCTCACACACTGTCTCACTGTGGGAATGGATACCTCACCCGAGGGGAGCAATTCCCAGACACAAACATCGCACAACGCTCAGCAGCACAATCCCGGCCAACCGTTTCCCGTGGTTTATAACTAAGGAATGTCTATTCTATTCCCGTCTTCAGAAACGCATTTGCTCAGATCTGATATTCTTCAATCAATTGTGGTTTTCTTTTCAAATGTGCGGGGCTTTTTGTGGTTATTCAGCTCGAGAGTGAAAAACCATCAAATGCGAACACCAGCGCCAAAAACAGTGGCCAATCCCGGGGAAGGGGGACAATTCACTGTGCTCTCCCATCGGTGATCCCTGGAATTGACAGGCTGAGACTGGGTTACCAACTCTGGACGTATTCCTGGAGGTTTCATCAAATGTCACCCCCTCCCCTCCGGCCGCCCCCCCCCTGCCCTCCCCTCCGTCCCTCCTCCCCCTCCGTCCCTCATCCTTTGCCCCGTCCTGCTACAACTGTACAGGGTATTGGTGAGGCCACACCTGGAGTAGTGCGTACAGTTTTGGTCTCCATATTTAAGGAAGGATATACTTGCATAGGAGACTGTTCCGAGAAGGTTCACTAGGTTGATTCCGGAGATGAAGGGGTTGTCTTATGAAGAAAGGTTGAGCAGGTTGGGCCTCTACTCATTGGCGTTTAGAAACATAGAAAATAGGTGCAGGAGTAGGCCATTCGGCCCTTCTAGCCTGCACCACCATTCAATGAGTTCATGGCTGAACATGCAACTTCAGTACCCCATTCCTGCTTTCTCGCCATACCCCTTGATCCCCCGAGTAGTAAGGACTTCATCGAACTCCTTTTTGAATATATTTAGTGAATTGGCCTCAACTACTTTCTGTGGTAGAGAATTCCACAGGTTCACCACTCTCTGGGTGAAGAAGTTTCTCCTCATCTCGGTCCTAAATGGCTTACCCCTTATCCTTAGACTGTGACCCCTGGTTCTGGACTTCCCCAACATTGGGAACATTCTTCCTGCATCTAACCTGTCTGAACCCATCAGAATTTTAAACGTTTCTATGAGGTCCCCTCTCATTCTTCTGAACTCCAGTGAATACAAGCCCAGTTGATCCAGTCTTTCTTGATAGTCCCACCATCCTGGGAATCAGTCTGGTGAACCTTCGCTGCACTCCCTCAATAGCAAGAATGTCCTTCCTCAAGTTAGGAGACCAAAACTGTACACAATACTCCATGTGTGGCCTCACCAAGGCCCTGTACAACTGTAGCAACACCTCCCTGCCCCTGTACTCAAATCCCCTCGCTATGAAGGCCAACATGCTATTTTCTTTCTTAACCGCCTGCTGTACCTGCATGCCAACCTTCAATGACTGATGTACCATGACACCCAGGTCTCGTTGCACCTCCCCTTTTCCTAATCTGAAGAATGAGAGGTGATTTTATCGAAACATATAAGATTATGAGGGGGCTTGACAAGGTGGATGCAGAGAGGATGTTTCCACTGATGGGGGAGACTAGAACTAGGGGGCATGGTGTTAGAATAAGGGGCCGCCCATTTAAAACTGAGATGAGGAGGAATTTCTTCTCTCAGAGGGTCGTGAATGTTTGGAATTCTCTGCCCCAGAGAGCTGTGGAGGCTGGGACATTGAATATATTTAAGGTGGAGATAGACAGATTTTTGAGCGATAAGGGAGTGAAGGGTTATGGGGAGCGGGCGGGGAAGTGGAGCTGGGTCCATGATCAGATCAGCCATGATCTTATTGAATGGCGGAGCAGGCTCGAGGGGCCTGGGGCCTACTCCTGCTGCTATTTCTTTTGCCCCCCATGATCCGCCAATTGTTCAATAATTGATTGGGGGAAGGGTTGGGGACAATGTTTTCATATCGGGTGGAATCTCCCGGGCATTGCTGGAGAGTTGGCAACTCGACACCTGCACAACCCCGCCCCCTCACTGCCCCGCCCACTCCCTCAACCCCGCCCACTCCCTGAGCTCAGCCCCGCCCACTCCCTCAACCCCGCCCACTCCCTGAGCTCAGCCCCGCCCACTCCCTCAACCCGCCCACTCCCTGAGCTCAGCCCCTCCCACTCCGAGCTCAGCCCCCCCCACTCCCTCAACCCCGCTCACTCCGAGCTCAGCACCCCCACTCCCTCAGCCCCGCCCACTCCCTCAGCCCCGCCCACTCCCTGAGCTCAGCCCCGCCCACTCCCTGAGCTCAGCCCCGCCCACTCCCTGAGCTCAGCCCCTCCCACTCCCGCAGCTCAGCCCCTCCCACTCCCTCAACCCCGCCCACTCCGAGCTCAGCCCCGCCCACTCTGAGCTCAGCCCCTCCCACTCCCTCAACCCCACCCACTCCCTGAGCTCAGCCCCGCCCACTCCCTCAACCCCGCCCACTCCCTGAGCTCAGCCCCTTCCACTCCGACCTCAGCCCCCCCACTCCCTCAACCCCGCCCACTCCCTGAGCTCAGCCCCGCCCACTCCCTCAACCCCGCCCACTCCCTGAGCTCAGCCCCGCCCACTCCCTCAACCCCACCCACTCCCTGAGCTCAGCCCCTCCCACTCCCTCAACCCCGCCCACTCCCTGAGCTCAGCCCCTCCCACTCCCTCAACCCCGCCCACTCCCTGAGCTCAGCCCCGCCCACTCCCTGAGCTCAACCCCCCCACTCCCTCAACCCCGCCCACTCCCACTCCCTCAGCCCCTCCCAATCTCTGAGCTCAGCCCCACCCACTCCCTGAGCTCAGCCCCACCCACTCCCTGAGCTCAGCCCCTCCCACTCCCGCAGCTCAGCCCCTCCCACTCCCTCAACCCCGCCCACTCCGAGCTCAGCCCCGCCCACTCTGAGCTCAGCCCCTCCCACTCCCTCAACCCCACCCACTCCCTGAGCTCAGCCCCGCCCACTCCCTCAACCCCGCCCACTCCCTGAGCTCAGCCCCTTCCACTCCGACCTCAGCCCCCCCACTCCCTCAACCCCGCCCACTCCCTGAGCTCAGCCCCGCCCACTCCCTCAACCCCGCCCACTCCCTGAGCTCAGCCCCGCCCACTCCCTCAACCCCACCCACTCCCTGAGCTCAGCCCCTCCCACTCCCTCAACCCCGCCCACTCCCTGAGCTCAGCCACTCCCTCAACCCCGCCCACTCCCTGAGCTCAGCCCCGCCCACTCCCTGAGCTCAGCCCCGCCCACTCCCTGAGCTCAACCCCCCCACTCCCTCAACCCCGCCCACTCCCACTCCCTCAGCCCCTCCCAATCTCTGAGCTCAGCCCCACCCACTCCCTGAGCTCAGCCCCACCCACTCCCTGAGCTCAGCCCCTCCCACTCCCGCAGCTCAGCCCCTCCCACTCCCTCAACCCCGCCCACTCCGAGCTCAGCCCCGCCCACTCTGAGCTCAGCCCCTCCCACTCCCTCAACCCCACCCACTCCAAGCTCAGCCCCGCCCACTTCCTCAACCCCGCCCACTCCCTGAGCTCAGCCCCTTCCACTCCGACCTCAGCCCCCCCACTCCCTCAACCCCGCCCACTCCCTGAGCTCAGCCCCGCCCACTCCCTCAACCCCGCCCACTCCCTGAGCTCAGCCCCGCCCACTCCCTCAACCCCACCCACTCCCTGAGCTCAGCCCCTCCCACTCCCTCAACCCCGCCCACTCCCTGAGCTCAGCCCCTCCCACTCCCTCAACCCCGCCCACTCCCTGAGCTCAGCCCCGCCCACTCCCTCAACCCCGCCCACTCCCTGAGCTCAGCACCTCCCACTCCCTGAGCTCAGTCCCGCCTCCTGCATCAGGCGGCCCGCTGGCGGGGGATGGGCGCGGATGTGGACCAGGAGGAGGCCGAGGCCGGGGCCGGGGCCTGGAGCTGGGACCCCCGCCGCCTGCTGCTGCTCCTGTGGACGGCGGCCGCGGTGTTGCTGCCGGTGCTGCTGACCTGCTGGTGCCGCGGGCGGCGCGGACGGCGGGAGGCGGCGCTGAGGCAGGCGGCGGGCGGCAGCGCTCACTGCTGGCGCTACACCGACCTCTTCCTGAGGCCCACCTACTGCAGCCTGTGTGCCCAGGCCACGCTGCGCGGCTCCTACTGCCAGTGCTGCGGCCTGTGTGTGGATGACGGCTGCCTGGGCCGCGCCGAGCGCCGGCTGCGCTGCAAGGGCCCGGGCCCGGGGGGTGCGGGGGGCCCGGGCCCGGGGGGGAGCGGGGGGCCCGGGCCTTGGGCCCCACCACTGGGTCCGCGGGAACCTGCCGCTCTGTAACTCGTGCACCGTGTGCGGCCGGCCCTGCGGCTCCCGGCCCCGGCTCTGTGACCAGCGCTGTGTGTGGTGCCAGCGGGTGGCCCACGACGCCTGCCTGCCCCGGGTGGCCGCCGCCTGTGACCTGGGCCCCTACCGCCGGGCCATCGTCCCCCCGCAATATCTCCAGACCGTCAGCCGCCGCCGCACCGCGCCCGCCGCCGACCTCGCACAGGTACAGCCCCCACTACTCCCTCCCTCTCTACTCCCTCCCTCCCTCCCTCCCTCCCTACTCCCTCCCTCCCCCCTCCCTCCCTCCCTCCCCCCTCCCTCCCTCCCTCCCTACTCCCTCCCTCCCTACTCCCTCCCTCCCTCCCTCCCTACTCCCTCCCTCCCTCCCTCCCTAC